>NW_025534157.1:45000-260506 GCF_020615455.1 Coregonus clupeaformis
ACAGAGTGGCCAGAGACACACAGAGTGGCCAGAGCCCTCTGGGAGCCTAACAGAGTGGCCAGAGCCATATAGAGTGGCCAGAGCCCTCTGGGAGCCATACAGAGTGGCCAGAGCCATACAGAGTGGCCAGAGCCATTCAGAGTGGCCAGAGCCATACAGAGTGGCCAGAGCCCTCTGGGAGCCATACAGAGTGGCCAGAGCCATACAGAGTGGCCAGAGCCATACAGAGTGGCCAGAGCCATACAGAGTGGCCAGAGCCCTCTGGGAGCCATACAGAGTGGCCAGAGCCATACAGAGTGGCCAGAGCCATACAGAGTGGCCAGAGCCCTCTGGGAGCCATACAGAGTGGCCAGAGCCATAGAGAGTGGCCAGAGCCTTCTGGGAGCCATACAGAGTGGCCAGAGCCATACAGAGTGGCCAGAGCCATACAGAGTGGCCAGAGCCATACAGAGTGGCCAGAGCCCTCTGGGAGCCATACAGAGTGGCCAGAGCCATACAGAGTGGCCAGAGCCATACAGAGTGGCCAGAGCCCTCTGGGAGCCATACAGAGTGGCCAGAGCCATACAGAGTACCAGAGCCATACAGAGTGGCCAGAGCCCTCTGGGAGCCATACAGAGTGGCCAGAGCCATACAGAGTGGCCAGAGCCATACAGAGTGGCCAGAGCCCTCTGGGGGAGCCATACAGAGTGGCCAGAGCCATACAGAGTAGCCAGAGCCATACAGAGTGGCCAGAGCCATACAGAGTGGCCAGAGCCATACAGAGTGGCCAGAGCCCTCTGGGAGCCATACAGAGTGGCCAGAGCCATACAGAGTGGCCAGAGCCATACAGAGTGGCCAGAGCCCTGAGCTGGGAGCCATACAGAGTGGCCAGAGCCATAGAGAGTGGCCAGAGCCATACAGAGTGGCCAGAGCCATACAGAGTGGCCAGAGCCCTCTGGGAGCCATACAGAGTGGCCAGAGCCCTCTGGGAGCCATACAGAGTGCCCAGAGCCCTCTGGGAGCCATACAGAGTGGCCAGAGCCATACAGAGTGGCCAGAGCCATACAGAGTGGCCAGAGACATACAGAGTGGCCAGAGCCATACAGAGTGGCCAGAGCCCTCTGGGAGCCATACAGAGTGGCCAGAGCCATACAGAGTGGCCAGAGCCATACAGAGTGGCCAGAGCCATACAGAGTGGCCAGAGCCATACAGAGTGGCCAGAGCCCTCTGGGAGCCATACAGAGTGGCCAGAGCCATACAGAGTGGCCAGAGCCATACAGAGTTGCCAGAGCCCTCTGGGAGCCATACAGAGTGGCCAGAACCATACAGAGTGGCCAGAGCCATACAGAGTGGCCAGAGCCATACAGAGTGGCCAGAGCCCTCTGGGAGCCATACAGAGTGGCCAGAGCCATACAGAGTGGCCAGAGCCATACAGAGTGGCCAGAGCCATACAGAGTGGCCAGAGCCATACAGAGTGGCCAGAGCCCTCTGGGAGCCATACAGAGTGGCCAGAGCCATACAGAGTGGCCAGAGCCATACAGAGTGGCCAGAGCCCTCTGGGAGCCATACAGAGTGGCCAGAGCCATACAGAGTGGCCAGAGCCATAGAGTGGCGCCAGAGCCCTCTGGGAGCCATACAGAGTGGCCAGAGCCATACAGAGTAGCCAGAGCCATACAGAGTGTCCAGAGCCATACAGAGTGGCCAGAGACATACAGAGTGGCCAGAGCCATACAGAGTGGCCAGAAACCCTCTGGGAGCCATACAGAGTGGCCAGAGCCATACAGAGTGGCCAGAGCCCTCTGGGAGCCATACAGAGTGGCCAGAGCCATACAGAGTGGCCAGAGCCATACAGAGTGGCCAGAGCCCTCTGGGAGCCATACAGAGTGGCCAGAGCCATACAGAGTGGCCAGAGCCCTCTGGGAGCCATACAGAGTGGCCAGAGCCATACAGAGTGGCCAGAGCCATACAGAGTGGCCAGAGCCATACAGAGTGGCCAGAGCCCTCTGGGAGCCATACAGAGTGGCCAGAGCCATAGAGAGTGGCCAGAGCCATACAGAGTGGCCAGAGCCATACAGAGTGGCCAGAGCCCTCTGGGAGCCATACAGAGTGGCCAGAGCCATAGAGAGTGGCCAGAGACATACAGAGTGGCCAGAGCCATACAGAGTGGCCAGAGCCATACAGAGTGGCCAGAGCCCTCTGGGAGCCATACAGAGTGGCCAGAGCCCTCTGGGAGCCATACAGAGTGGCCAGAGCCCTCTGGGAGCCATACAGAGTGCCCAGAGCCCTCTGGGAGCCATACAGAGTGGCCAGAGCCATACAGAGTGGCCAGAGCCATACAGAGTGGCCAGAGCCATACAGAGTGGCCAGAGCCATACAGAGTGGCCAGAGCCCTCTGGGAGCCATACAGAGTGGCCAGAGCCATACAGAGTGGCCAGAGCCATACAGAGTGGCCAGAGCCATACAGAGTGGCCAGAGCCATACAGAGTGGCCAGAGCCCTCTGGGAGCCATACAGAGTGGCCAGAGCCATACAGAGTGGCCAGAGCCATACAGAGTGGCCAGAGCCATACAAAGTGGCCAGAGCCCTCTGGGAGCCATACAGAGTGGCCAGAGCCATACAGAGTGGCCAGAGCCATACAGAGTGGCCAGAGCCATACAGAGTGGCCAGAGCCATACAGAGTGGCCAGAGCCCTCTGGGAGCCATACAGAGTGGCCAGAGCCATACAGAGTGGCCAGAGCCATACAGAGTGGCCAGAGCCCTCTGGGAGCCATACAGAGTGGCCAGAGCCATACAGAGTGGCCAGAGCCCTCTGGGAGCCATACAGAGTGGCCAGAGCCATACAGAGTAGCCAGAGCCATACAGAGTGTCCAGAGCCATACAGAGTGGCCAGAGACATACAGAGTGGCCAGAGCCATACAGAGTGGCCAGAACCCTCTGGGAGCCATACAGAGTGGCCAGAGCCATACAGAGTGGCCAGAGCCCTCTGGGAGCCATACAGAGTGGCCAGAGCCATACAGAGTGGCCAGAGCCATACAGAGTGGCCAGAGCCCTCTGGGAGCCATACAGAGTGGCCAGAGCCATACAGAGTGGCCAGAGCCCTCTGGGAGCCATACAGAGTGGCCAGAGCCATACAGAGTGGCCAGAGCCATACAGAGTGGCCAGAGCCCTCTGGGAGCCATACAGAGTGGCCAGAGCCATACAGAGTGGCCAGAGCCATACAGAGTGGCCAGAGCCATACAGAGTGGCCAAGCTGGAGCCATACAATGGCCAGAGCCATACAGAGTGGCCAGAGCCATACAGAGTGGCCAGAGCCATACAGAGTGGCCAGAGCCATACAGAGTGGCCAGAGCACTCTGGGAGCCATACAGAGGGGCCAGAGCCATACATAGTGGCCAGAGCCATACAGAGTGGCCAGAGCCCTCTGGGAGCCATACAGAGTGGCCAGAGCCATACAGAGTGGCCAGAGCCATACAGAGTGGCCAGAGCCCTCTGGGAGCCATACAGAGTGGCCAGAGCCATACAGAGTGGCCAGAGCCATACAGAGTGGCCAGAGCCCTCTGGGAGCCATACAGAGTGGCCAGAGCCATACAGAGTGGCCAGAGCCCTCTGGGAGCCATACAGAGTGGCCAGAGCCATACAGAGTGGCCAGAGCCATACAGAGTGGCCAGAGCCATAAAGAGTGGCCAGAGCCCTCTGGGAGCCATACAGAGTGGCCAGAGCCATACAGAGTGGCCAGAGCCATACAGAGTGGCCAGAGCCATACAGAATGGCCAGAGCCCTCTGGGAGCCATACAGAGTGGCCAGAGCCATACAGAGTGGCCAGAGCCATACAGAGTGGCCAGAGCCCTCTGGGAGCCATACAGAGTGGCCAGAGCCATACAGAGTGGCCAGAGCCATACAGAGTGGCCAGAGCCCTCTGGGAGCCATACAGAGTGGCCAGAGCCCTCTGGGAGCCATACAGAGTGGCCAGAGCCATACAGAGTGGCCAGAGCCATACAGAGTGGCCAGAGCCCTCTGGGAGCCATACAGAGTGGCCAGAGCCATACAGAGTGGCCAGAGCCCTCTGGGAGCCATACAGAGTGGCCAGAGCCATACAGAGTGGCCAGAGCCATACAGAGTGGCCAGAGCCATAAAGAGTGGCCAGAGCCCTCTGGGAGCCATACAGAGTGGCCAGAGCCATACAGAGTGGCCAGAGCCATACAGAGTGGCCAGAGCCATACAGAGTGGCCAGAGCCCTCTGGGAGCCATACAGAGTGGCCAGAGCCATACAGAGTGGCCAGAGCCATACAGAGTGGCCAGAGCCCTCTGGGAGCCATACAGAGTGGCCAGAGCCATACACAGTGGCCAGAGCCCTCTGGG
This sequence comes from Coregonus clupeaformis, assembly GCF_020615455.1. NCBI lineage: Eukaryota > Metazoa > Chordata > Actinopteri > Salmoniformes > Salmonidae > Coregonus > Coregonus clupeaformis. Next base: position 49,338 of record NW_025534157.1, read on the forward strand.
GAGCCATACAGAGTGGCCAGAGCCATACAGAGTGGCCAGAGCCATACAGAGTGGCCAGAGCCCTCTGGGAGCCATACAGAGTGGCCAGAGCCATACAGAGTGGCCAGAGCCTCTGGGAGCCATACAGAGTGGCCAGAGCCATACAGAGTGGCCAGAGCCATACAGAGTGGCCAGAGCCCTCTGGGAGCCATACAGAGTGGCCAGAGCCATACAGAGTGGCCAGAGCCATACAGAGTGGCCAGAGCCCTCTGGGAGCCATACAGAGTGGCCAGAGCCATACAGAGTGGCCAGAGCCCTCTGGGAGCCATACAGAGTGGCCAGAGCCATACAGAGTGGCCAGAGCCATACAGAGTGGCCAGAGCCCTCTGGGAGCCATACAGAGTGGCCAGAGCCATACAGAGTGGCCAGAGCCATACAGAGTGGCCAGAGCCTACAGAGTGGCCAGAGCCCTCTGGGAGCCATACAGAGTGGCCAGAGCCACTGGGAGCCATACAGAGTGGCCAGAGCCATACAGAGTGGCCAGAGCCATACAGAGTGGCCAGAGCACTCTGGGAGCCATACAGAGTGGCCAGAGCCATACAGAGTGGCCAGAGCCCTCTGGGAGCCATACAGAGTGGCCAGAGCCATACAGAGTGGCCAGAGCCATACAGAGTGGCCAGAGCCCTGGATACATGGCCAGAGCCATACAGAGTGGCCAGAGCCATACAGAGTGGCCAGAGCCCTCTGGGAGCCATACAGAGTGGCCAGAGCCATACAGAGTGGCCAGAGCCCTCTGGGGAGCCATACAGAGTGGCCAGAGCCATACAGAGTGGCCAGAGGCCACTGGGAGCCAGAGTGGCCAGAGCCATACAGAGTGGCCAGAGCCATACAGAGTGGCCAGAGCCATACAGAGTGGCCAGAGCCCTCTGGGAGCCATACAGAGTGGCCAGAGCCATACAGAGTGGCCAGAGCCATACAGAGTGGCCAGAGCCCTCTGGGAGCCACACAGAGTGGCCAGAGCCATACAGAGTGGCCAGAGCCCCTCTGGGAGCCATACAGAGTGGCCAGAGCCATACAGAGTGGCCAGAGCCATACAGAGTGGCCAGAGCCCTCTGGGAGCCATACAGAGTGGCCAGAGCCATACAGAGTGGCCAGAGCCATACAGAGTGGCCAGAGCCTTGGAGCCATACAGAGTGGCCAGAGCCATACAGAGTGGCCAGAGCCCTCTGGGAGCCATACAGAGTGGCCAGAGCCATACAGAGTGGCCAGAGCCATACAGAGTGGCCAGAGCCATACAGAGTGGCCAGAGCCCTCTGGGAGCCATACAGAGTGGCCAGAGCCATACAGAGTGGCCAGAGCCATACAGAGTGGCCAGAGCCATAAAGAGTGGCCAGAGCCCTGGGAGCAACAGAGTGGCCAGAGCCATACAGAGTGGCCAGAGCCATACAGAGTGGCCAGAGCCCTCCTGGGAGCCATACAGAGTGGCCAGAGCCAGACAGAGTGGCCAGAGCCCTCTGGGAGCCATACAGAGTGGCCAGAGCCCTCTGGGAGCCATACAGAGTGGCCAGAGACCTCTGGGAGCCATACAGAGTGGCCAGAGCCATACAGAGTGGCCAGACCACTCTGGGAGCCATACAGAGTGGCCAGAGACATACAGAGTGGCCAGAGCCATACAGAGTGGCCAGAGCCATACAGAGTGGCCAGAGCCCTCTGGGAGCCATACAGAGTGGCCAGAGCCATACAGAGTGGCCAGAGCCACACAGAGTGGCCAGAGCCCTCTGGGAGCCTAACAGAGTGGCCAGAGCCATATAGAGTGGCCAGAGCCCTCTGGGAGCCATACAGAGTGGCCAGAGCCATACAGAGTGGCCAGAGCCATACAGAATGGCCAGAGCCCTCTGGGAGCCATACAGAGTGGCCAGAGCCATACAGAGTGGCCAGAGCCATACAGAGTGGCCAGAGCCCTCTGGGAGCCATACAGAGTGGCCAGAGCCATACACAGTGGCCAGAGCCCTCTGGGAGCCATACAGAGTGGCCAGAGCCATACAGAGTGGCCAGAGCCCTCTGGGAGCCATACAGAGTGGCCAGAGCCATACAGAGTGGCCAGAGCCCTCTGGGAGCCATACAGAGTGGCCAGAGCCATACAGAGTGGCCAGAGCCCTCTGGGAGCCATACAGAGTGGCCAGAGCCATACAGAGTGGCCAGAGCCATACAGAGTGGCCAACCGGGAGCCATACAGAGTGGCCAGAGCCATACAGAGTGGCCAGAGCCATACAGAGTGGCCAGAGCCATACAGAGTGGCCAGAGCCATAAAGAGTGGCCAGAGCACTCTGGGAGCCATACAGAGGGGCCAGAGCCATACAGAGTGGCCAGAGCCATACAGAGTGGCCAGAGCCCTCTGGGAGCCATACAGAGTGGCCAGAGCCATACAGAGTGGCCAGAGCCCTCTGGGAGCCATACAGAGTGGCCAGAGCCCTCTGGGAGCCATACAGAGTGGCCAGAGACCTCTGGGAGCCATACAGAGTGGCCAGAGCCATACAGAGTGGCCAGACCACTCTGGGAGCCATACAGAGTGGCCAGAGACATACAGAGTGGCCAGAGCCATACAGAGTGGCCAGAGCCATACAGAGTGGCCAGAGCCCTCTGGGAGCCATACAGAGTGGCCAGAGCCATACAGAGTGGCCAGAGCCACACAGAGTGGCCAGAGCCCTCTGGGAGCCTAACAGAGTGGCCAGAGCCATATAGAGTGGCCAGAGCCCTCTGGGAGCCATACAGAGTGGCCAGAGCCATACAGAGTGGCCAGAGCCATACAGAATGGCCAGAGCCCTCTGGGAGCCATAAAGAGTGGCCAGAGCCATACAGAGTGGCCAGAGCCATACAGAGTGGCCAGAGCCCTCTGGGAGCCATACAGAGTGGCCAGAGCCATACACAGTGGCCAGAGCCCTCTGGGAGCCATACAGAGTGGCCAGAGCCATACAGAGTGGCCAGAGCCATACAGAGTGGCCAGAGCCCTCTGGGAGCCATACAGAGTGGCCAGAGCCATACAGAGTGGCCAGAGCCCTCTGGGAGCCATACAGAGTGGCCAGAGCCATACAGAGTGGCCAGAGCCATACAGAGTGGCCAGAGCCCTCTGGGAGCCATACAGAGTGGCCAGAGCCATACAGAGTGGCCAGAGCCATACAGAGTGGCCAGAGCCTCTGGGAGCCATACAGAGTGGCCAGAGCCATACAGAGTGGCCAGAGCCATACAGAGTGGCCAGAGCCATACAGAGTGGCCAGAGCCATAAAGAGTGGCCAGAGCACTCTGGGAGCCATACAGAGGGGCCAGAGCCATACAGAGTGGCCAGAGCCATACAGAGTGGCCAGAGCCCTCTGGGAGCCATACAGAGTGGCCAGAGCCATACAGAGTGGCCAGAGCCCTCTGGGAGCCATACAGAGTGGCCAGAGCCCTCTGGGAGCCATACAGAGTGGCCAGAGACCTCTGGGGAGCCATACAGAGTGGCCAGAGCCATAAAGAGTGGCCAGACCACTCTGGGAGCCATACAGAGTGGCCAGAGACATACAGAGTGGCCAGAGCCATACAGAGTGGCCAGAGCCATACAGAGTGGCCAGAGCCCTCTGGGAGCCATACAGAGTGGCCAGAGCCATACAGAGTGGCCAGAGCCACACAGAGTGGCCAGAGCCCTCTGGGAGCCTAACAGAGTGGCCAGAGCCATATAGAGTGGCCAGAGCCCTCTGGGAGCCATACAGCCATACAAGACAAAGGAGATGATTGTGGACTACAGGAAAAAAAAAAGAGGACTGAGCACGCCCCCATTCTCATCGACGGGGCTGTAGTGGAACAGGTTGAGAGCTTCCAAGTTCCTTGGGTGTCCACATCACCAACGAACTATCATGGTCCAAGCACACCAAGACAGTCGCGAAGAGGGCACGACAAAGCCTATTCCCCCTCAGGAGACTAAAAAGATTTGGCATGGGTCCTCAGATCCTCAAAAATTCTACAGCTGCACCATCGAGAGCATCCTGACTGGTTGCATCACCGCCTGGTATGGCAACTGCTTGGCCTCTGACCGCAAGGCACTACAGAGGGGTAGTGCGTACGGCCCAGTACATCACTGGGGCAAAGCTCCCTGCCATCCAAGACCTCTATACCAGGCGGTGTCAGAGGAAGGCCCTCAAAATTGTCAAAGACTCCAGCCACCCTAGTCATAGACTGTTCTCTCTGCTACCGTACGGCAAGGCGGTACCGGAGTGCCAAGTCTAGGTCCAAAAGACTTCTCAACAGCTTCTACCCACAAGCCATAAGACTCCTGAACAGCTAATCATGGCTACCCGGACTATTTGCACTGCCCCCCACCCCATCCTTTTACGCTGCTGCTACTCTGTTAAGTATTTATGCATAGTCACTTTAACTCTACCCACATGTACATATTACCTCAACTACCTCAACTAGCCGGTGCCCCCGCACATTGACTCTGCACCGTTACCCCCTGTATATATAGCCTCCCTACTGTCACTTTATTTTACTTCTGCTCTTTGTTTTTCTCAACACTTTTTTTTTTTTTTTTTTTTTTTTTGTTGTTGTTTTATTCTTACTTTTTTTGTTTAAAATAAACGCACTGTTGGTTAAGGGCTGTAAGTAAGCATTTCACTGTAATGTCTGCACTTGTTGTATTCGGCGCATGTGACCAATAAAATTTGATTTGATTTGATTTGATTTGATTTGAGTGGCCAGAGCCATACAGAGTGGCCAGAGACATACAGAGTGGCCAGAGCCATTCAGAGTGGCCAGAGCCATACAGAGTGGCCAGAGCCCTCTGGGAGCCATACAGAGTGGCCAGAGCCATACAGAGTGGCCAGAGCCATACAGAGTGGCCAGAGCCATACAGAGTGGCCAGAGCCCTCTGGGAGCCATACAGAGTGGCCAGAGCCATACAGAGTGGCCAGAGCCATACAGAGTGGCCAGAGCCCTCTGGGAGCCATACAGAGTGGCCAGAGCCATAGAGAGTGGCCAGAGCCCTCTGGGAGCCATACAGAGTGGCCAGAGCCATACAGAGTGGCCAGAGCCATACAGAGTGGCCAGAGCCATACAGAGTGGCCAGAGCCCTCTGGGAGCCATACAGAGTGGCCAGAGCCATACAGAGTGGCCAGAGCCATACAGAGTGGCCAGAGCCCTCTGGGAGCCATACAGAGTGGCCAGAGCCATACAGAGTACCAGAGCCATACAGAGTGGCCAGAGCCCTCTGGGAGCCATACAGAGTGGCCAGAGCCATACAGAGTGGCCAGAGCCATACAGAGTGGCCAGAGCCCTCTGGGAGCCATACAGAGTGGCCAGAGCCATACAGAGTAGCCAGAGCCATACAGAGTGGCCAGAGCCATACAGAGTGGCCAGAGCCATACAGAGTGGCCAGAGCCATACAGAGTGGCCAGAGCCCTCTGGGAGCCATACAGAGTGGCCAGAGCCATAGAGAGTGGCCAGAGCCATACAGAGTGGCCAGAGCCATACAGAGTGGCCAGAGCCCTCTGGGAGCCATACAGAGTGGCCAGAGCCATAGAGAGTGGCCAGAGACATACAGAGTGGCCAGAGCCATACAGAGTGGCCAGAGCCATACAGAGTGGCCAGAGCCCTCTGGGAGCCATACAGAGTGGCCAGAGCCCTCTGGGAGCCATACAGAGTGGCCAGAGCCCTCTGGGAGCCATACAGAGTGCCCAGAGCCCTCTGGGAGCCATACAGAGTGGCCAGAGCCATACAGAGTGGCCAGAGCCATACAGAGTGGCCAGAGACATACAGAGTGGCCAGAGCCATACAGAGTGGCCAGAGCCCTCTGGGAGCCATACAGAGTGGCCAGAGCCATACAGAGTGGCCAGAGCCATACAGAGTGGCCAGAGCCATACAGAGTGGCCAGAGCCATACAGAGTGGCCAGAGCCATACAGAGTGGCCAGAGCCCTCTGGGAGCCATACAGAGTGGCCAGAGCCATACAGAGTGGCCAGAGCCATACAGAGTTGCCAGAGCCCTCTGGGAGCCATACAGAGTGGCCAGAGCCATACAGAGTGGCCAGAGCCATACAGAGTGGCCAGAGCCCTCTGGGAGCCATACAGAGTGGCCAGAGCCATACAGAGTGGCCAGAGCCATACAGAGTGGCCAGAGCCATACAGAGTGGCCAGAGCCATACAGAGTGGCCAGAGCCATACAGAGTGGCTAGAGCCCTCTGGGAGCCATACAGAGTGGCCAGAGCCATACAGAGTGGCCAGAGCCATACAGAGTGGCCAGAGCCCTCTGGGAGCCATACAGAGTGGCCAGAGCCATACAGAGTGGCCAGAGCCATACAGAGTGGCCAGAGCCCTCTGGGAGCCATACAGAGTGGCCAGAGCCATACAGAGTAGCCAGAGCCATACAGAGTGTCCAGAGCCATACAGAGTGGCCAGAGACATACAGAGTGGCCAGAGCCATACAGAGTGGCCAGAACCCTCTGGGATTCATACAGAGTGGCCAGAGCCATAGAGAGTGGCCAGAGCCATACAGAGTGGCCAGAGCCATACAGAGTGGCCAGAGCCATACAGAGTGGCCAGAGCCCTCTGGGAGCCATACAGAGTGGCCAGAGCCATACAGAGTGGCCAGAGCCATACAGAGTGGCCAGAGCCCTCTGGGAGCCATACAGAGTGTCCAGAGCCATACAGAGTGGCCAGAGCCATACAGAGTGGCCAGAGCCATACAGAGTGGCCAGAGCCATACAGAGTGGCCAGAGCCATACAGAGTGGCCAGAGCCCTCTGGGAGCCATACAGAGTGGCCAGAGCCATAGAGTGGCCAGAGCCATAGAGAGTGGCCAGAGCCATACAGAGTGGCCAGAGCCATACAGAGTGGCCAGAGCCATACAGAGTGGCCAGAGCCCTCTGGGAGCCATACAGAGTGGCCAGAGCCCTCTGGGAGCCATACAGAGTGGCCAGAGCCCTCTGGGAGCCATACAGAGTGGCCAGAGCCCTCTGGGAGCCATACAGAGTGGCCAGAGCCATACAGAGTGGCCAGAGCCCTATGGGAGCCATACAGACTCTGCATGTAGTGTTCCGGGGTCAAGTCTCAGTTGGTAAGAGCTCAAACCACCAAGTGGGTTCAATTCAATAGGGTCCAAGTGGGTAGTTTTTGTGTGGCAACAGTTAGTTAGTCCCACTGACCTGGTGAGAGAGTTTGGCTGCGGCAGCCGCCAGTCCTGTCTCTATTGACGCCACTCGCGCTCCTTCTCTGGCCGGCCTCGCCTGACGAAGCACAGAGGGACCGACACGTGCTACAGACAGACAGACAGACAGACAGACAGACACATTGATCAATACAACTTCAAACTGAATATAACTACTGGGACCCACATGCACTACAACCACAGAGACCAAAACATGCTCACCTCCCAGGTCAGAACACCCACACATATTCACATCATCTTCAACTGTTTAACTAAATCAGTTACGGCGCATTTGGAAAGCATTCAGACCCCTTCCCTTTTTACAAAAATCTTTACGTTACAGCCTTATTCTATAATGGATTTTAAAAAAATAATCCTCATCAATCTACACACAATACCCCATAATGACAAAGCGAAAACAGGTTTTTAGAATTTTTTGCAAATGTATTAAACATAACAAAATATATGCCTTATTTACATAAGTATTCAGACCCTTTGCTATGAGACTCGAAATTGAGCTCAGGTGCGTCCTGTTTCCATTGATCATCCTTGAGATGTTTCTACAACTTGATTGGAGTCCTCCTGTGGTAAATTCAATTGATTGGACATGATTTGGAAAGGCAAACACCTGTCAATATAAGGTCCCACAGTTGACAGTGCATGTCAGAGCAAAAACCAAGACATGAGGTCAAAGGAATTGTCCGTAGAGGATTGTGTCAAGGCACAGATCTGGGGAAGGGTACCAAAGAATGACTGCAGCATTGAAAGTCCCCAAGAACACAGTGGCCTCCATCATTCTTAAATGGAAGAAGTTTGGAACCACCAAGACTCTTCCTAGAGCTGGCCGCCCGGCCAAACTGAGCAATCGGGGGAGAAGGCCTTGGTCAGGGAGGTGACCAAGAACCCGATGGTCACTCTGACGGAGCTCCAGAGTTCCTCTGTGGAGATGGGAGAACCTTCCAGAAGGACATCCATCTCTGCATCACTCCACCAATCAGGCCTTTATGGTAGAGTGGCCAGACGGAAGCCACTCCCCTCAGTAAAAGGCACATGACAGCCCGCTTGGAGTTTGTCAACAGGCACCTAAAGAACTCTCAGACCATTAGAAACAGGATTCTCTGGTCTGATGAAACCAAGATTGAGCTCTTTGGCCTGAAAGCCAAGATTCACCATCCCTACGGTGAAGCATGGTGGTGGCAGCATCATGCTGTGGGGATGTTTTTCAGTGGCAGGGACTAGGAGACTAGTCAGGATCGAGGGAAAGATGAACAGAGCAAAGTACAGAGAGATTCTTGATGAAAACCTGCTCCAGAGTGCTCAGGACCTCAGACTGGGGCGAAAGTTCACCTTCCAACAGGACAACGACCCTAAGCACACAGCCAAGAAAATGCAGGAGTGGCTTCCGGACAAGTCTCCGAATGTCCTTGAGTGGCCCAGCCAGAGCCTGGACTTGAACCCGATCGGACATCTCTGGAGAGACATGACAAAATAGCTGTGCAGAGACGCTCCCCATCCAACCTGACAGAGCTTGAGAGGATCTGCAGAGAAGAATGGGAGAAACTCCCCAAATACAGGTGTGCCAAGCTTGTAGCGTCATACCCAAGAAGACTCGAGGCTGTAATCGCTGCCAAAGGTGCTTCAACAAAGTACTGAGTAAAGGGTCTGAATAATGAATAAATTAGACATTTCCGGGTTAAAAAAATAATAATAATTGCAAAAATGTCTAAAAACCTGTTTTTGCTTTGTCATTATGGGGTATTGCGTGTAGATTGATGAGGAGAAAAAAACAACTATTTAATCGATTTTACAATACGGCTGTAACGTAACAAAATGTGGAAACGGTCCAGGGGTCTGAGCCTTTCCGAATGCACCGTATGTTGAGCAGATCTATAGTCTATAGTAGTGACAGGTGTAGTGTACCTGTGGGGATGTATGGAGTGTCTGAGCCTTTCCGAATGCACCGTATGTTGAGCAGATCTATAGTCTATAGTAGTGACAGGTGTAGTGTACCTGTGGGGCTGTATGGAGTGTCTGAGCCTTTCCGAATGCACCGTATGTTGAGCAGATCTATAGTCTATAGTAGTGACAGGTGTAGTGTACCTGTGGGGCTGTATGGAGTGTCTGAGCCTTTCCGAATGCACCGTATGTTGAGCAGATCTATAGTCTATAGTAGTGGCAGGTGTAGTGTACCTGTGGGGGCTGTATGGAGTGTCTGAGCCTTTCCGAATGCACCGTACGTTGAGCAGATCTATAGTCTATAGTAGTGGCAGGTGTAGTGTACCTGTGGGGCTGTATGGAGTGTCTGAGCCTTTCCGAATGCACCGTATGTTGAGCAGATCTATAGTCTATAGTAGTGACAGGTGTAGTGTACCTGTGGGGCTGTATGGAGTGTCTGAGCCTTTCCGAATGCACCGTATGTTGAGCAGATCTATAGTCTATAGTAGTGACAGGTGTAGTGTACCTGTGGGGCTGTATGGAGTGTCTGAGGCCTTTCCGAATGCACCGTATGTTGAGCAGATCTATAGTCTATAGTAGTGACAGGTGTAGTGTACCTGTGGGGCTGTATGGAGTGTCTGAGCCTTTCCGAATGCACCGTATGTTGAGCAGATCTATAGTCTATAGTAGTGACAGGTGTAGTGTACCTGTGGGGCTGTATGGAGTGTCTGAGCCTTTCCGAATGCACCGTATGTTGAGCAGATCTATAGTCTATAGTAGTGACAGGTGTAGTGTACCTGTGGGGCTGTATGGAGTGTCTGAGCCTTTCCGAATGCACCGTATGTTGAGCAGATCTATAGTCTATAGTAGTGACAGGTGTAGTGTACCTGTGGGGCTGTATGGAGTGTCTGAGCCTTTCCGAATGCACCGTATGTTGAGCAGATCTATAGTCTATAGTAGTGACAGGTGTAGTGTACCTGTGGGGCTGTATGGAGTGTCTGAGCCTTTCCGAATGCACCGTATGTTGAGCAGATCTATAGTCTATAGTAGTGACAGGTGTAGTGTACCTGTGGGGCTGTATGGAGTGTCTGAGCCTTTCCGAATGCACCGTATGTTGAGCAGATCTATAGTCTATAGTAGTGACAGGTGTAGTGTACCTGTGGGGCTGTATGGAGTGTCTGAGCCTTTCCGAATGCACCGTATGTTGAGCAGATCTATAGTCTATAGTAGTGACAGGTGTAGTGTACCTGTGGGGCTGTATGGAGTGTCTGAGCCTTTCCGAATGCACCGTATGTTGAGCAGATCTATAGTCTATAGTAGTGACAGGTGTAGTGTACCTGTGGGGCTGTATGGAGTGTCTGAGCCTTTCCGAATGCACCGTATGTTGAGCAGATCTATAGTCTATAGTAGTGACAGGTGTAGTGTACCTGTGGGGCTGTATGGAGTGTCTGAGCCTTTCCGAATGCACCGTATGTTGAGCAGATCTATAGTCTATAGTAGTGACAGGTGTAGTGTACCTGTGGGGCTGTATGGAGTGTCTGAGCCTTTCCGAATGCACCGTATGTTGAGCAGATCTATAGTCTATAGTAGTGACAGGTGTAGTGTACCTGTGGGGCTGTATGGAGTGTCTGAGCCTTTCCGAATGCACCGTATGTTGAGCAGATCTATAGTCTATAGTAGTGACAGGTGTAGTGTACCTGTGGGGCTGTATGGAGTGTCTGAGCCTTTCCGAATGCACCGTATGTTGAGCAGATCTATAGTCTATAGTAGTGACAGGTGTAGTGTACCTGTGGGGCTGTATGGAGTGTCTGAGCCTTTCCGAATGCACCGTATGTTGAGCAGATCTATAGTCTATAGTAGTGACAGGTGTAGTGTACCTGTGGGGCTGTATGGAGTGTCTGAGCCTTTCCGAATGCACCGTATGTTGAGCAGATCTATAGTCTATAGTAGTGACAGGTGTAGTGTACCTGTGGGGCTGTATGGAGTGTCTGAGCCTTTCCGAATGCACCGTATGTTGAGCAGATCTATAGTCTATAGTAGTGACAGGTGTAGTGTACCTGTGGGGCTGTATGGAGTGTCTGAGCCTTTCCGAATGCACCGTATGTTGAGCAGATCTATAGTCTATAGTAGTGACAGGTGTAGTGTACCTGTGGGGCTGTATGGAGTGTCTGAGCCTTTCCGAATGCACCGTATGTTGAGCAGATCTATAGTCTATAGTAGTGACAGGTGTAGTGTACCTGTGGGGCTGTATGGAGTGTCTGAGCCTTTCCGAATGCACCGTATGTTGAGCAGATCTATAGTCTATAGTAGTGACAGGTGTAGTGTACCTGTGGGGCTGTATGGAGTGTCTGAGCCTTTCCGAATGCACCGTATGTTGAGCAGATCTATAGTCTATAGTAGTGACAGGTGTAGTGTACCTGTGGGGCTGTATGGAGTGTCTGAGCCTTTCCGAATGCACCGTATGTTGAGCAGATCTATAGTCTATAGTAGTGACAGGTGTAGTGTACCTGTGGGGCTGTATGGAGTGTCTGAGCCTTTCCGAATGCACCGTATGTTGAGCAGATCTATAGTCTATAGTAGTGACAGGTGTAGTGTACCTGTGGGGCTGTATGGAGTGTCTGAGCCTTTCCGAATGCACCGTATGTTGAGCAGATCTATAGTCTATAGTAGTGACAGGTGTAGTGTACCTGTGGGGCTGTATGGAGTGTCTGAGCCTTTCCGAATGCACCGTATGTTGAGCAGATCTATAGTCTATAGTAGTGACAGGTGTAGTGTACCTGTGGGGCTGTATGGAGTGTCTGAGCCTTTCCGAATGCACCGTATGTTGAGCAGATCTATAGTCTATAGTAGTGACAGGTGTAGTGTACCTGTGGGGCTGTATGGAGTGTCTGAGCCTTTCCGAATGCACCGTATGTTGAGCAGATCTATAGTCTATAGTAGTGACAGGTGTAGTGTACCTGTGGGGCTGTATGGAGTGTCTGAGCCTTTCCGAATGCACCGTATGTTGAGCAGATCTATAGTCTATAGTAGTGACAGGTGTAGTGTACCTGTGGGGCTGTATGGAGTGTCTGAGCCTTTCCGAATGCACCGTATGTTGAGCAGATCTATAGTCTATAGTAGTGACAGGTGTAGTGTACCTGTGGGGGCTGTATGGAGTGTCTGAGCCTTTCCGAATGCACCGTATGTTGAGCAGATCTATAGTCTATAGTAGTGACAGGTGTAGTGTACCTGTGGGGCTGTATGGAGTGTCTGAGCCTTTCCGAATGCACCGTATGTTGAGCAGATCTATAGTCTATAGTAGTGACAGGTGTAGTGTACCTGTGGGGCTGTATGGAGTGTCTGAGCCTTTCCGAATGCACCGTATGTTGAGCAGATCTATAGTCTATAGTAGTGACAGGTGTAGTGTACCTGTGGGGCTGTATGGAGTGTCTGAGCCTTTCCGAATGCACCGTATGTTGAGCAGATCTATAGTCTATAGTAGTGACAGGTGTAGTGTACCTGTGGGGCTGTATGGAGTGTCTGAGCCTTTCCGAATGCACCGTATGTTGAGCAGATCTATAGTCTATAGTAGTGACAGGTGTAGTGTACCTGTGGGGCTGTATGGAGTGTCTGAGCCTTTCCGAATGCACCGTATGTTGAGCAGATCTATAGTCTATAGTAGTGACAGGTGTAGTGTACCTGTGGGGCTGTATGGAGTGTCTGAGCCTTTCCGAATGCACCGTATGTTGAGCAGATCTATAGTCTATAGTAGTGACAGGTGTAGTGTACCTGTGGGGCTGTATGGAGTGTCTGAGCCTTTCCGAATGCACCGTATGTTGAGCAGATCTATAGTCTATAGTAGTGACAGGTGTAGTGTACCTGTGGGGCTGTATGGAGTGTCTGAGCCTTTCCGAATGCACCGTATGTTGAGCAGATCTATAGTCTATAGTAGTGACAGGTGTAGTGTACCTGTGGGGCTGTATGGAGTGTCTGAGCCTTTCCGAATGCACCGTATGTTGAGCAGATCTATAGTCTATAGTAGTGACAGGTGTAGTGTACCTGTGGGGCTGTATGGAGTGTCTGAGCCTTTCCGAATGCACCGTATGTTGAGCAGATCTATAGTCTATAGTAGTGACAGGTGTAGTGTACCTGTGGGGCTGTATGGAGTGTCTGAGCCTTTCCGAATGCACCGTATGTTGAGCAGATCTATAGTCTATAGTAGTGACAGGTGTAGTGTACCTGTGGGGCTGTATGGAGTGTCTGAGCCTTTCCGAATGCACCGTATGTTGAGCAGATCTATAGTCTATAGTAGTGACAGGTGTAGTGTACCTGTGGGGCTGTATGGAGTGTCTGAGCCTTTCCGAATGCACCGTATGTTGAGCAGATCTATAGTCTATAGTAGTGACAGGTGTAGTGTACCTGTGGGGCTGTATGGAGTGTCTGAGCCTTTCCGAATGCACCGTATGTTGAGCAGATCTATAGTCTATAGTAGTGACAGGTGTAGTGTACCTGTGGGGCTGTATGGAGTGTCTGAGCCTTTCCGAATGCACCGTATGTTGAGCAGATCTATAGTCTATAGTAGTGACAGGTGTAGTGTACCTGTGGGGCTGTATGGAGTGTCTGAGCCTTTCCGAATGCACCGTATGTTGAGCAGATCTATAGTCTATAGTAGTGACAGGTGTAGTGTACCTGTGGGGCTGTATGGAGTGTCTGAGCCTTTCCGAATGCACCGTACGTTGAGCAGATCTATAGTCTATAGTAGTGACAGGTGTAGTGTACCTGTGGGGCTGTATGGAGTGTCTGAGCCTTTCCGAATGCACCGTATGTTGAGCAGATCTATAGTCTATAGTAGTGACAGGTGTAGTGTACCTGTGGGGCTGTATGGAGTGTCTGAGCCTTTCCGAATGCACCGTATGTTGAGCAGATCTATAGTCTATAGTAGTGACAGGTGTAGTGTACCTGTGGGGCTGTATGGAGTGTCTGAGCCTTTCCGAATGCACCGTATGTTGAGCAGATCTATAGTCTATAGTAGTGACAGGTGTAGTGTACCTGTGGGGCTGTATGGAGTGTCTGAGCCTTTCCGAATGCACCGTATGTTGAGCAGATCTATAGTCTATAGTAGTGACAGGTGTAGTGTACCTGTGGGGCTGTATGGAGTGTCTGAGCCTTTCCGAATGCACCGTATGTTGAGCAGATCTATAGTCTATAGTAGTGACAGGTGTAGTGTACCTGTGGGGCTGTATGGAGTGTCTGAGCCTTTCCGAATGCACCGTATGTTGAGCAGATCTATAGTCTATAGTAGTGGCAGGTGTAGTGTACCTGTGGGGCTGTATGGAGTGTCTGAGCCTTTCCGAATGCACCGTATGTTGAGCAGATCTATAGTCTATAGTAGTGACAGGTGTAGTGTACCTGTGGGGCTGTATGGAGTGTCTGAGCCTTTCCGAATGCACCGTATGTTGAGCAGATCTATAGTCTATAGTAGTGACAGGTGTAGTGTACCTGTGGGGCTGTATGGAGTGTCTGAGCCTTTCCGAATGCACCGTATGTTGAGCAGATCTATAGTCTATAGTAGTGACAGGTGTAGTGTACCTGTGGGGCTGTATGGAGTGTCTGAGCCTTTCCGAATGCACCGTACGTTGAGCAGATCTATAGTCTATAGTAGTGACAGGTGTAGTGTACCTGTGGGGCTGTATGGAGTGTCTGAGCCTTTCCGAATGCACCGTACGTTGAGCAGATCTATAGTCTATAGTAGTGACAGGTGTAGTGTACCTGTGGGGCTGTATGGAGTGTCTGAGCCTTTCCGAATGCACCGTATGTTGAGCAGATCTATAGTCTATAGTAGTGACAGGTGTAGTGTACCTGTGGGGCTGTATGGAGTGTCTGAGCCTTTCCGAATGCACCGTATGTTGAGCAGATCTATAGTCTATAGTAGTGACAGGTGTAGTGTACCTGTGGGGCTGTATGGAGTGTCTGAGCCTTTCCGAATGCACCGTATGTTGAGCAGATCTATAGTCTATAGTAGTGACAGGTGTAGTGTACCTGTGGGGCTGTATGGAGTGTCTGAGCCTTTCCGAATGCACCGTACGTTGAGCAGATCTATAGTCTATAGTAGTGACAGGTGTAGTGTACCTGTGGGGCTGTATGGAGTGTCTGAGCCTTTCCGAATGCACCGTATGTTGAGCAGATCTATAGTCTATAGTAGTGACAGGTGTAGTGTACCTGTGGGGCTGTATGGAGTGTCTGAGCCTTTCCGAATGCACCGTATGTTGAGCAGATCTATAGTCTATAGTAGTGACAGGTGTAGTGTACCTGTGGGGCTGTATGGAGTGTCTGAGCCTTTCCGAATGCACCGTATGTTGAGCAGATCTATAGTCTATAGTAGTGACAGGTGTAGTGTACCTGTGGGGCTGTATGGAGTGTCTGAGCCTTTCCGAATGCACCGTATGTTGAGCAGATCTATAGTCTATAGTAGTGACAGGTGTAGTGTACCTGTGGGGCTGTATGGAGTGTCTGAGCCTTTCCGAATGCACCGTATGTTGAGCAGATCTATAGTCTATAGTAGTGACAGGTGTAGTGTACCTGTGGGGCTGTATGGAGTGTCTGAGCCTTTCCGAATGCACCGTATGTTGAGCAGATCTATAGTCTATAGTAGTGACAGGTGTAGTGTACCTGTGGGGCTGTATGGAGTGTCTGAGCCTTTCCGAATGCACCGTATGTTGAGCAGATCTATAGTCTATAGTAGTGACAGGTGTAGTGTACCTGTGGGGCTGTATGGAGTGTCTGAGCCTTTCCGAATGCACCGTATGTTGAGCAGATCTATAGTCTATAGTAGTGACAGGTGTAGTGTACCTGTGGGGCTGTATGGAGTGTCTGAGCCTTTCCGAATGCACCGTATGTTGAGCAGATCTATAGTCTATAGTAGTGACAGGTGTAGTGTACCTGTGGGGCTGTATGGAGTGTCTGAGCCTTTCCGAATGCACCGTATGTTGAGCAGATCTATAGTCTATAGTAGTGACAGGTGTAGTGTACCTGTGGGGCTGTATGGAGTGTCTGAGCCTTTCCGAATGCACCGTATGTTGAGCAGATCTATAGTCTATAGTAGTGGCAGGTGTAGTGTACCTGTGGGGCTGTATGGAGTGTCTGAGCCTTTCCGAATGCACCGTATGTTGAGCAGATCTATAGTCTATAGTAGTGACAGGTGTAGTGTACCTGTGGGGCTGTATGGAGTGTCTGAGCCTTTCCGAATGCACCGTATGTTGAGCAGATCTATAGTCTATAGTAGTGACAGGTGTAGTGTACCTGTGGGGCTGTATGGAGTGTCTGAGCCTTTCCGAATGCACCGTATGTTGAGCAGATCTATAGTCTATAGTAGTGACAGGTGTAGTGTACCTGTGGGGCTGTATGGAGTGTCTGAGCCTTTCCGAATGCACCGTATGTTGAGCAGATCTATAGTCTATAGTAGTGACAGGTGTAGTGTACCTGTGGGGCTGTATGGAGTGTCTGAGCCTTTCCGAATGCACCGTATGTTGAGCAGATCTATAGTCTATAGTAGTGACAGGTGTAGTGTACCTGTGGGGCTGTATGGAGTGTCTGAGCCTTTCCGAATGCACCGTATGTTGAGCAGATCTATAGTCTATAGTAGTGACAGGTGTAGTGTACCTGTGGGGCTGTATGGAGTGTCTGAGCCTTTCCGAATGCACCGTATGTTGAGCAGATCTATAGTCTATAGTAGTGACAGGTGTAGTGTACCTGTGGGGCTGTATGGAGTGTCTGAGCCTTTCCGAATGCACCGTATGTTGAGCAGATCTATAGTCTATAGTAGTGGCAGGTGTAGTGTACCTGTGGGGCTGTATGGAGTGTCTGAGCCTTTCCGAATGCACCGTATGTTGAGCAGATCTATAGTCTATAGTAGTGACAGGTGTAGTGTACCTGTGGGGCTGTATGGAGTGTCTGAGCCTTTCCGAATGCACCGTATGTTGAGCAGATCTATAGTCTATAGTAGTGACAGGTGTAGTGTACCTGTGGGGCTGTATGGAGTGTCTGAGCCTTTCCGAATGCACCGTATGTTGAGCAGATCTATAGTCTATAGTAGTGACAGGTGTAGTGTACCTGTGGGGCTGTATGGAGTGTCTGAGCCTTTCCGAATGCACCGTATGTTGAGCAGATCTATAGTCTATAGTAGTGACAGGTGTAGTGTACCTGTGGGGCTGTATGGAGTGTCTGAGCCTTTCCGAATGCACCGTATGTTGAGCAGATCTATAGTCTATAGTAGTGACAGGTGTAGTGTACCTGTGGGGCTGTATGGAGTGTCTGAGCCTTTCCGAATGCACCGTATGTTGAGCAGATCTATAGTCTATAGTAGTGACAGGTGTAGTGTACCTGTGGGGCTGTATGGAGTGTCTGAGCCTTTCCGAATGCACCGTATGTTGAGCAGATCTATAGTCTATAGTAGTGACAGGTGTAGTGTACCTGTGGGGCTGTATGGAGTGTCTGAGCCTTTCCGAATGCACCGTATGTTGAGCAGATCTATAGTCTATAGTAGTGACAGGTGTAGTGTACCTGTGGGGCTGTATGGAGTGTCTGAGCCTTTCCGAATGCACCGTATGTTGAGCAGATCTATAGTCTATAGTAGTGACAGGTGTAGTGTACCTGTGGGGCTGTATGGAGTGTCTGAGCCTTTCCGAATGCACCGTATGTTGAGCAGATCTATAGTCTATAGTAGTGACAGGTGTAGTGTACCTGTGGGGCTGTATGGAGTGTCTGAGCCTTTCCGAATGCACCGTATGTTGAGCAGATCTATAGTCTATAGTAGTGACAGGTGTAGTGTACCTGTGGGGCTGTATGGAGTGTCTGAGCCTTTCCGAATGCACCGTATGTTGAGCAGATCTATAGTCTATAGTAGTGACAGGTGTAGTGTACCTGTGGGGCTGTATGGAGTGTCTGAGCCTTTCCGAATGCACCGTATGTTGAGCAGATCTATAGTCTATAGTAGTGACAGGTGTAGTGTACCTGTGGGGCTGTATGGAGTGTCTGAGCCTTTCCGAATGCACCGTATGTTGAGCAGATCTATAGTCTATAGTAGTGACAGGTGTAGTGTACCTGTGGGGCTGTATGGAGTGTCTGAGCCTTTCCGAATGCACCGTATGTTGAGCAGATCTATAGTCTATAGTAGTGACAGGTGTAGTGTACCTGTGGGGCTGTATGGAGTGTCTGAGCCTTTCCGAATGCACCGTATGTTGAGCAGATCTATAGTCTATAGTAGTGACAGGTGTAGTGTACCTGTGGGGCTGTATGGAGTGTCTGAGCCTTTCCGAATGCACCGTATGTTGAGCAGATCTATAGTCTATAGTAGTGACAGGTGTAGTGTACCTGTGGGGGCTGTATGGAGTGTCTGAGCCTTTCCGAATGCACCGTATGTTGAGCAGATCTATAGTCTATAGTAGTGACAGGTGTAGTGTACCTGTGGGGCTGTATGGAGTGTCTGAGCCTTTCCGAATGCACCGTATGTTGAGCAGATCTATAGTCTATAGTAGTGACAGGTGTAGTGTACCTGTGGGGCTGTATGGAGTGTCTGAGCCTTTCCGAATGCACCGTATGTTGAGCAGATCTATAGTCTATAGTAGTGACAGGTGTAGTGTACCTGTGGGGCTGTATGGAGTGTCTGAGCCTTTCCGAATGCACCGTATGTTGAGCAGATCTATAGTCTATAGTAGTGACAGGTGTAGTGTACCTGTGGGGCTGTATGGAGTGTCTGAGCCTTTCCGAATGCACCGTATGTTGAGCAGATCTATAGTCTATAGTAGTGACAGGTGTAGTGTACCTGTGGGGCTGTATGGAGTGTCTGAGCCTTTCCGAATGCACCGTATGTTGAGCAGATCTATAGTCTATAGTAGTGACAGGTGTAGTGTACCTGTGGGGCTGTATGGAGTGTCTGAGCCTTTCCGAATGCACCGTATGTTGAGCAGATCTATAGTCTATAGTAGTGACAGGTGTAGTGTACCTGTGGGGCTGTATGGAGTGTCTGAGCCTTTCCGAATGCACCGTATGTTGAGCAGATCTATAGTCTATAGTAGTGACAGGTGTAGTGTACCTGTGGGGCTGTATGGAGTGTCTGAGCCTTTCCGAATGCACCGTATGTTGAGCAGATCTATAGTCTATAGTAGTGGCAGGTGTAGTGTACCTGTGGGGCTGTATGGAGTGTCTGAGCCTTTCCGAATGCACCGTATGTTGAGCAGATCTATAGTCTATAGTAGTGACAGGTGTAGTGTACCTGTGGGGCTGTATGGAGTGTCTGAGCCTTTCCGAATGCACCGTATGTTGAGCAGATCTATAGTCTATAGTAGTGGCAGGTGTAGTGTACCTGTGGGGCTGTATGGAGTGTCTGAGCCTTTCCGAATGCACCGTACGTTGAGCAGATCTATAGTCTATAGTAGTGACAGGTGTAGTGTACCTGTGGGGCTGTATGGAGTGTCTGAGCCTTTCCGAATGCACCGTATGTTGAGCAGATCTATAGTCTATAGTAGTGACAGGTGTAGTGTACCTGTGGGGCTGTATGGAGTGTCTGAGCCTTTCCGAATGCACCGTATGTTGAGCAGATCTATAGTCTATAGTAGTGACAGGTGTAGTGTACCTGTGGGGCTGTATGGAGTGTCTGAGCCTTTCCGAATGCACCGTACGTTGAGCAGATCTATAGTCTATAGTAGTGACAGGTGTAGTGTACCTGTGGGGCTGTATGGAGTGTCTGAGCCTTTCCGAATGCACCGTATGTTGAGCAGATCTATAGTCTATAGTAGTGACAGGTGTAGTGTACCTGTGGGGCTGTATGGAGTGTCTGAGCCTTTCCGAATGCACCGTATGTTGAGCAGATCTATAGTCTATAGTAGTGACAGGTGTAGTGTACCTGTGGGGCTGTATGGAGTGTCTGAGCCTTTCCGAATGCACCGTATGTTGAGCAGATCTATAGTCTATAGTAGTGACAGGTGTAGTGTACCTGTGGGGGCTGTATGGAGTGTCTGAGCCTTTCCGAATGCACCGTATGTTGAGCAGATCTATAGTCTATAGTAGTGACAGGTGTAGTGTACCTGTGGGGCTGTATGGAGTGTCTGAGCCTTTCCGAATGCACCGTATGTTGAGCAGATCTATAGTCTATAGTAGTGACAGGTGTAGTGTACCTGTGGGGCTGTATGGAGTGTCTGAGCCTTTCCGAATGCACCGTATGTTGAGCAGATCTATAGTCTATAGTAGTGACAGGTGTAGTGTACCTGTGGGGCTGTATGGAGTGTCTGAGCCTTTCCGAATGCACCGTATGTTGAGCAGATCTATAGTCTATAGTAGTGACAGGTGTAGTGTACCTGTGGGGCTGTATGGAGTGTCTGAGCCTTTCCGAATGCACCGTATGTTGAGCAGATCTATAGTCTATAGTAGTGACAGGTGTAGTGTACCTGTGGGGCTGTATGGAGTGTCTGAGCCTTTCCGAATGCACCGTATGTTGAGCAGATCTATAGTCTATAGTAGTGACAGGTGTAGTGTACCTGTGGGGCTGTATGGAGTGTCTGAGCCTTTCCGAATGCACCGTATGTTGAGCAGATCTATAGTCTATAGTAGTGACAGGTGTAGTGTACCTGTGGGGCTGTATGGAGTGTCTGAGCCTTTCCGAATGCACCGTATGTTGAGCAGATCTATAGTCTATAGTAGTGACAGGTGTAGTGTACCTGTGGGGCTGTATGGAGTGTCTGAGCCTTTCCGAATGCACCGTATGTTGAGCAGATCTATAGTCTATAGTAGTGACAGGTGTAGTGTACCTGTGGGGCTGTATGGAGTGTCTGAGCCTTTCCGAATGCACCGTATGTTGAGCAGATCTATAGTCTATAGTAGTGACAGGTGTAGTGTACCTGTGGGGCTGTATGGAGTGTCTGAGCCTTTCCGAATGCACCGTATGTTGAGCAGATCTATAGTCTATAGTAGTGACAGGTGTAGTGTACCTGTGGGGCTGTATGGAGTGTCTGAGCCTTTCCGAATGCACCGTATGTTGAGCAGATCTATAGTCTATAGTAGTGACAGGTGTAGTGTACCTGTGGGGCTGTATGGAGTGTCTGAGCCTTTCCGAATGCACCGTATGTTGAGCAGATCTATAGTCTATAGTAGTGACAGGTGTAGTGTACCTGTGGGGCTGTATGGAGTGTCTGAGCCTTTCCGAATGCACCGTATGTTGAGCAGATCTATAGTCTATAGTAGTGACAGGTGTAGTGTACCTGTGGGGCTGTATGGAGTGTCTGAGCCTTTCCGAATGCACCGTATGTTGAGCAGATCTATAGTCTATAGTAGTGACAGGTGTAGTGTACCTGTGGGGCTGTATGGAGTGTCTGAGCCTTTCCGAATGCACCGTATGTTGAGCAGATCTATGGATGTCTGAGCTTCGTGCACCGTATGTTGAGCAGATCTATAGTCTATAGTAGTGACAGGTGTAGTGTACCTGTGGGGCTGTATGGAGTGTCTGAGCCTTTCCGAATGCACCGTATGTTGAGCAGATCTATAGTCTATAGTAGTGACAGGTGTAGTGTACCTGTGGGGCTGTATGGAGTGTCTGAGCCTTTCCGAATGCACCGTACGTTGAGCAGATCTATAGTCTATAGTAGTGACAGGTGTAGTGTACCTGTGGGGCTGTATGGAGTGTCTGAGCCTTTCCGAATGCACCGTACGTTGAGCAGATCTATAGTCTATAGTAGTGACAGGTGTAGTGTACCTGTGGGGCTGTATGGAGTGTCTGAGCCTTTCCGAATGCACCGTATGTTGAGCAGATCTATAGTCTATAGTAGTGACAGGTGTAGTGTACCTGTGGGGCTGTATGGAGTGTCTGAGCCTTTCCGAATGCACCGTACGTTGAGCAGATCTATAGTCTATAGTAGTGACAGGTGTAGTGTACCTGTGGGGCTGTATGGAGTGTCTGAGCCTTTCCGAATGCACCGTATGTTGAGCAGATCTATAGTCTATAGTAGTGACAGGTGTAGTGTACCTGTGGGGCTGTATGGAGTGTCTGAGCCTTTCCGAATGCACCGTATGTTGAGCAGATCTATAGTCTATAGTAGTGACAGGTGTAGTGTACCTGTGGGGCTGTATGGAGTGTCTGAGCCTTTCCGAATGCACCGTATGTTGAGCAGATCTATAGTCTATAGTAGTGACAGGTGTAGTGTACCTGTGGGGCTGTATGGAGTGTCTGAGCCTTTCCGAATGCACCGTATGTTGAGCAGATCTATAGTCTATAGTAGTGACAGGTGTAGTGTACCTGTGGGGCTGTATGGAGTGTCTGAGCCTTTCCGAATGCACCGTATGTTGAGCAGATCTATAGTCTATAGTAGTGACAGGTGTAGTGTACCTGTGGGGCTGTATGGAGTGTCTGAGCCTTTCCGAATGCACCGTATGTTGAGCAGATCTATAGTCTATAGTAGTGACAGGTGTAGTGTACCTGTGGGGCTGTATGGAGTGTCTGAGCCTTTCCGAATGCACCGTATGTTGAGCAGATCTATAGTCTATAGTAGTGACAGGTGTAGTGTACCTGTGGGGCTGTATGGAGTGTCTGAGCCTTTCCGAATGCACCGTATGTTGAGCAGATCTATAGTCTATAGTAGTGACAGGTGTAGTGTACCTGTGGGGCTGTATGGAGTGTCTGAGCCTTTCCGAATGCACCGTATGTTGAGCAGATCTATAGTCTATAGTAGTGACAGGTGTAGTGTACCTGTGGGGCTGTATGGAGTGTCTGAGCCTTTCCGAATGCACCGTATGTTGAGCAGATCTATAGTCTATAGTAGTGACAGGTGTAGTGTACCTGTGGGGCTGTATGGAGTGTCTGAGCCTTTCCGAATGCACCGTATGTTGAGCAGATCTATAGTCTATAGTAGTGACAGGTGTAGTGTACCTGTGGGGCTGTATGGAGTGTCTGAGCCTTTCCGAATGCACCGTATGTTGAGCAGATCTATAGTCTATAGTAGTGACAGGTGTAGTGTACCTGTGGGGCTGTATGGAGTGTCTGAGCCTTTCCGAATGCACCGTATGTTGAGCAGATCTATAGTCTATAGTAGTGACAGGTGTAGTGTACCTGTGGGGCTGTATGGAGTGTCTGAGCCTTTCCGAATGCACCGTATGTTGAGCAGATCTATAGTCTATAGTAGTGACAGGTGTAGTGTACCTGTGGGGCTGTATGGAGTGTCTGAGCCTTTCCGAATGCACCGTATGTTGAGCAGATCTATAGTCTATAGTAGTGACAGGTGTAGTGTACCTGTGGGGGCTGTATGGAGTGTCTGAGCCTTTCCGAATGCACCGTATGTTGAGCAGATCTATAGTCTATAGTAGTGACAGGTGTAGTGTACCTGTGGGGCTGTATGGAGTGTCTGAGCCTTTCCGAATGCACCGTATGTTGAGCAGATCTATAGTCTATAGTAGTGACAGGTGTAGTGTACCTGTGGGGCTGTATGGAGTGTCTGAGCCTTTCCGAATGCACCGTATGTTGAGCAGATCTATAGTCTATAGTAGTGACAGGTGTAGTGTACCTGTGGGGCTGTATGGAGTGTCTGAGCCTTTCCGAATGCACCGTATGTTGAGCAGATCTATAGTCTATAGTAGTGACAGGTGTAGTGTACCTGTGGGGCTGTATGGAGTGTCTGAGCCTTTCCGAATGCACCGTATGTTGAGCAGATCTATAGTCTATAGTAGTGACAGGTGTAGTGTACCTGTGGGGCTGTATGGAGTGTCTGAGCCTTTCCGAATGCACCGTATGTTGAGCAGATCTATAGTCTATAGTAGTGACAGGTGTAGTGTACCTGTGGGGCTGTATGGAGTGTCTGAGCCTTTCCGAATGCACCGTATGTTGAGCAGATCTATAGTCTATAGTAGTGACAGGTGTAGTGTACCTGTGGGGCTGTATGGAGTGTCTGAGCCTTTCCGAATGCACCGTATGTTGAGCAGATCTATAGTCTATAGTAGTGACAGGTGTAGTGTACCTGTGGGGCTGTATGGAGTGTCTGAGCCTTTCCGAATGCACCGTATGTTGAGCAGATCTATAGTCTATAGTAGTGACAGGTGTAGTGTACCTGTGGGGCTGTATGGAGTGTCTGAGCCTTTCCGAATGCACCGTATGTTGAGCAGATCTATAGTCTATAGTAGTGACAGGTGTAGTGTACCTGTGGGGCTGTATGGAGTGTCTGAGCCTTTCCGAATGCACCGTATGTTGAGCAGATCTATAGTCTATAGTAGTGGCAGGTGTAGTGTACCTGTGGGGCTGTATGGAGTGTCTGAGCCTTTCCGAATGCACCGTACGTTGAGCAGATCTATAGTCTATAGTAGTGACAGGTGTAGTGTACCTGTGGGGCTGTATGGAGTGTCTGAGCCTTTCCGAATGCACCGTATGTTGAGCAGATCTATAGTCTATAGTAGTGACAGGTGTAGTGTACCTGTGGGGCTGTATGGAGTGTCTGAGCCTTTCCGAATGCACCGTACGTTGAGCAGATCTATAGTCTATAGTAGTGACAGGTGTAGTGTACCTGTGGGGCTGTATGGAGTGTCTGAGCCTTTCCGAATGCACCGTATGTTGAGCAGATCTATAGTCTATAGTAGTGACAGGTGTAGTGTACCTGTGGGGCTGTATGGAGTGTCTGAGCCTTTCCGAATGCACCGTATGTTGAGCAGATCTATAGTCTATAGTAGTGACAGGTGTAGTGTACCTGTGGGGCTGTATGGAGTGTCTGAGCCTTTCCGAATGCACCGTATGTTGAGCAGATCTATAGTCTATAGTAGTGACAGGTGTAGTGTACCTGTGGGGCTGTATGGAGTGTCTGAGCCTTTCCGAATGCACCGTATGTTGAGCAGATCTATAGTCTATAGTAGTGACAGGTGTAGTGTACCTGTGGGGCTGTATGGAGTGTCTGAGCCTTTCCGAATGCACCGTATGTTGAGCAGATCTATAGTCTATAGTAGTGACAGGTGTAGTGTACCTGTGGGGCTGTATGGAGTGTCTGAGCCTTTCCGAATGCACCGTATGTTGAGCAGATCTATAGTCTATAGTAGTGACAGGTGTAGTGTACCTGTGGGGCTGTATGGAGTGTCTGAGCCTTTCCGAATGCACCGTATGTTGAGCAGATCTATAGTCTATAGTAGTGACAGGTGTAGTGTACCTGTGGGGCTGTATGGAGTGTCTGAGCCTTTCCGAATGCACCGTATGTTGAGCAGATCTATAGTCTATAGTAGTGACAGGTGTAGTGTACCTGTGGGGCTGTATGGAGTGTCTGAGCCTTTCCGAATGCACCGTATGTTGAGCAGATCTATAGTCTATAGTAGTGACAGGTGTAGTGTACCTGTGGGGCTGTATGGAGTGTCTGAGCCTTTCCGAATGCACCGTATGTTGAGCAGATCTATAGTCTATAGTAGTGACAGGTGTAGTGTACCTGTGGGGCTGTATGGAGTGTCTGAGCCTTTCCGAATGCACCGTATGTTGAGCAGATCTATAGTCTATAGTAGTGACAGGTGTAGTGTACCTGTGGGGCTGTATGGAGTGTCTGAGCCTTTCCGAATGCACCGTATGTTGAGCAGATCTATAGTCTATAGTAGTGACAGGTGTAGTGTACCTGTGGGGCTGTATGGAGTGTCTGAGCCTTTCCGAATGCACCGTATGTTGAGCAGATCTATAGTCTATAGTAGTGGCAGGTGTAGTGTACCTGTGGGGCTGTATGGAGTGTCTGAGCCTTTCCGAATGCACCGTATGTTGAGCAGATCTATAGTCTATAGTAGTGACAGGTGTAGTGTACCTGTGGGGCTGTATGGAGTGTCTGAGCCTTTCCGAATGCACCGTATGTTGAGCAGATCTATAGTCTATAGTAGTGACAGGTGTAGTGTACCTGTGGGGCTGTATGGAGTGTCTGAGCCTTTCCGAATGCACCGTATGTTGAGCAGATCTATAGTCTATAGTAGTGACAGGTGTAGTGTACCTGTGGGGCTGTATGGAGTGTCTGAGCCTTTCCGAATGCACCGTATGTTGAGCAGATCTATAGTCTATAGTAGTGACAGGTGTAGTGTACCTGTGGGGCTGTATGGAGTGTCTGAGCCTTTCCGAATGCACCGTATGTTGAGCAGATCTATAGTCTATAGTAGTGACAGGTGTAGTGTACCTGTGGGGCTGTATGGAGTGTCTGAGCCTTTCCGAATGCACCGTATGTTGAGCAGATCTATAGTCTATAGTAGTGACAGGTGTAGTGTACCTGTGGGGCTGTATGGAGTGTCTGAGCCTTTCCGAATGCACCGTATGTTGAGCAGATCTATAGTCTATAGTAGTGACAGGTGTAGTGTACCTGTGGGGCTGTATGGAGTGTCTGAGCCTTTCCGAATGCACCGTATGTTGAGCAGATCTATAGTCTATAGTAGTGACAGGTGTAGTGTACCTGTGGGGCTGTATGGAGTGTCTGAGCCTTTCCGAATGCACCGTATGTTGAGCAGATCTATAGTCTATAGTAGTGACAGGTGTAGTGTACCTGTGGGGCTGTATGGAGTGTCTGAGCCTTTCCGAATGCACCGTATGTTGAGCAGATCTATAGTCTATAGTAGTGACAGGTGTAGTGTACCTGTGGGGCTGTATGGAGTGTCTGAGCCTTTCCGAATGCACCGTATGTTGAGCAGATCTATAGTCTATAGTAGTGACAGGTGTAGTGTACCTGTGGGGCTGTATGGAGTGTCTGAGCCTTTCCGAATGCACCGTATGTTGAGCAGATCTATAGTCTATAGTAGTGACAGGTGTAGTGTACCTGTGGGGCTGTATGGAGTGTCTGAGCCTTTCCGAATGCACCGTATGTTGAGCAGATCTATAGTCTATAGTAGTGACAGGTGTAGTGTACCTGTGGGGCTGTATGGAGTGTCTGAGCCTTTCCGAATGCACCGTATGTTGAGCAGATCTATAGTCTATAGTAGTGACAGGTGTAGTGTACCTGTGGGGCTGTATGGAGTGTCTGAGCCTTTCCGAATGCACCGTATGTTGAGCAGATCTATAGTCTATAGTAGTGACAGGTGTAGTGTACCTGTGGGGCTGTATGGAGTGTCTGAGCCTTTCCGAATGCACCGTATGTTGAGCAGATCTATAGTCTATAGTAGTGACAGGTGTAGTGTACCTGTGGGGCTGTATGGAGTGTCTGAGCCTTTCCGAATGCACCGTACGTTGAGCAGATCTATAGTCTATAGTAGTGACAGGTGTAGTGTACCTGTGGGGCTGTATGGAGTGTCTGAGCCTTTCCGAATGCACCGTATGTTGAGCAGATCTATAGTCTATAGTAGTGGCAGGTGTAGTGTACCTGTGGGGCTGTATGGAGTGTCTGAGCCTTTCCGAATGCACCGTATGTTGAGCAGATCTATAGTCTATAGTAGTGACAGGTGTAGTGTACCTGTGGGGCTGTATGGAGTGTCTGAGCCTTTCCGAATGCACCGTATGTTGAGCAGATCTATAGTCTATAGTAGTGACAGGTGTAGTGTACCTGTGGGGCTGTATGGAGTGTCTGAGCCTTTCCGAATGCACCGTATGTTGAGCAGATCTATAGTCTATAGTAGTGACAGGTGTAGTGTACCTGTGGGGCTGTATGGAGTGTCTGAGCCTTTCCGAATGCACCGTACGTTGAGCAGATCTATAGTCTATAGTAGTGACAGGTGTAGTGTACCTGTGGGGCTGTATGGAGTGTCTGAGCCTTTCCGAATGCACCGTATGTTGAGCAGATCTATAGTCTATAGTAGTGACAGGTGTAGTGTACCTGTGGGGCTGTATGGAGTGTCTGAGCCTTTCCGAATGCACCGTACGTTGAGCAGATCTATAGTCTATAGTAGTGACAGGTGTAGTGTACCTGTGGGGCTGTATGGAGTGTCTGAGCCTTTCCGAATGCACCGTATGTTGAGCAGATCTATAGTCTATAGTAGTGACAGGTGTAGTGTACCTGTGGGGCTGTATGGAGTGTCTGAGCCTTTCCGAATGCACCGTATGTTGAGCAGATCTATAGTCTATAGTAGTGACAGGTGTAGTGTACCTGTGGGGCTGTATGGAGTGTCTGAGCCTTTCCGAATGCACCGTATGTTGAGCAGATCTATAGTCTATAGTAGTGACAGGTGTAGTGTACCTGTGGGGCTGTATGGAGTGTCTGAGCCTTTCCGAATGCACCGTATGTTGAGCAGATCTATAGTCTATAGTAGTGACAGGTGTAGTGTACCTGTGGGGCTGTATGGAGTGTCTGAGCCTTTCCGAATGCACCGTATGTTGAGCAGATCTATAGTCTATAGTAGTGACAGGTGTAGTGTACCTGTGGGGCT
This sequence comes from Coregonus clupeaformis, assembly GCF_020615455.1. Classification (NCBI taxonomy): domain Eukaryota; kingdom Metazoa; phylum Chordata; class Actinopteri; order Salmoniformes; family Salmonidae; genus Coregonus; species Coregonus clupeaformis. Next base: position 77,725 of record NW_025534157.1, read on the forward strand.
GTATGGAGTGTCTGAGCCTTTCCGAATGCACCGTATGTTGAGCAGATCTATAGTCTATAGTAGTGACAGGTGTAGTGTACCTGTGGGGGCTGTATGGAGTGTCTGAGCCTTTCCGAATGCACCGTATGTTGAGCAGATCTATAGTCTATAGTAGTGACAGGTGTAGTGTACCTGTGGGGCTGTATGGAGTGTCTGAGCCTTTCCGAATGCACCGTATGTTGAGCAGATCTATAGTCTATAGTAGTGGCAGGTGTAGTGTACCTGTGGGGCTGTATGGAGTGTCTGAGCCTTTCCGAATGCACCGTATGTTGAGCAGATCTATAGTCTATAGTAGTGACAGGTGTAGTGTACCTGTGGGGCTGTATGGAGTGTCTGAGCCTTTCCGAATGCACCGTATGTTGAGCAGATCTATAGTCTATAGTAGTGACAGGTGTAGTGTACCTGTGGGGCTGTATGGAGTGTCTGAGCCTTTCCGAATGCACCGTATGTTGAGCAGATCTATAGTCTATAGTAGTGACAGGTGTAGTGTACCTGTGGGGCTGTATGGAGTGTCTGAGCCTTTCCGAATGCACCGTATGTTGAGCAGATCTATAGTCTATAGTAGTGACAGGTGTAGTGTACCTGTGGGGCTGTATGGAGTGTCTGAGCCTTTCCGAATGCACCGTATGTTGAGCAGATCTATAGTCTATAGTAGTGACAGGTGTAGTGTACCTGTGGGGCTGTATGGAGTGTCTGAGCCTTTCCGAATGCACCGTATGTTGAGCAGATCTATAGTCTATAGTAGTGACAGGTGTAGTGTACCTGTGGGGCTGTATGGAGTGTCTGAGCCTTTCCGAATGCACCGTATGTTGAGCAGATCTATAGTCTATAGTAGTGACAGGTGTAGTGTACCTGTGGGGCTGTATGGAGTGTCTGAGCCTTTCCGAATGCACCGTATGTTGAGCAGATCTATAGTCTATAGTAGTGACAGGTGTAGTGTACCTGTGGGGCTGTATGGAGTGTCTGAGCCTTTCCGAATGCACCGTATGTTGAGCAGATCTATAGTCTATAGTAGTGACAGGTGTAGTGTACCTGTGGGGCTGTATGGAGTGTCTGAGCCTTTCCGAATGCACCGTATGTTGAGCAGATCTATAGTCTATAGTAGTGGCAGGTGTAGTGTACCTGTGGGGCTGTATGGAGTGTCTGAGCCTTTCCGAATGCACCGTATGTTGAGCAGATCTATAGTCTATAGTAGTGACAGGTGTAGTGTACCTGTGGGGCTGTATGGAGTGTCTGAGCCTTTCCGAATGCACCGTATGTTGAGCAGATCTATAGTCTATAGTAGTGACAGGTGTAGTGTACCTGTGGGGCTGTATGGAGTGTCTGAGCCTTTCCGAATGCACCGTATGTTGAGCAGATCTATAGTCTATAGTAGTGACAGGTGTAGTGTACCTGTGGGGCTGTATGGAGTGTCTGAGCCTTTCCGAATGCACCGTATGTTGAGCAGATCTATAGTCTATAGTAGTGACAGGTGTAGTGTACCTGTGGGGCTGTATGGAGTGTCTGAGCCTTTCCGAATGCACCGTATGTTGAGCAGATCTATAGTCTATAGTAGTGACAGGTGTAGTGTACCTGTGGGGCTGTATGGAGTGTCTGAGCCTTTCCGAATGCACCGTATGTTGAGCAGATCTATAGTCTATAGTAGTGACAGGTGTAGTGTACCTGTGGGGCTGTATGGAGTGTCTGAGCCTTTCCGAATGCACCGTATGTTGAGCAGATCTATAGTCTATAGTAGTGACAGGTGTAGTGTACCTGTGGGGGCTGTATGGAGTGTCTGAGCCTTTCCGAATGCACCGTATGTTGAGCAGATCTATAGTCTATAGTAGTGACAGGTGTAGTGTACCTGTGGGGCTGTATGGAGTGTCTGAGCCTTTCCGAATGCACCGTATGTTGAGCAGATCTATAGTCTATAGTAGTGACAGGTGTAGTGTACCTGTGGGGCTGTATGGAGTGTCTGAGCCTTTCCGAATGCACCGTATGTTGAGCAGATCTATAGTCTATAGTAGTGACAGGTGTAGTGTACCTGTGGGGCTGTATGGAGTGTCTGAGCCTTTCCGAATGCACCGTATGTTGAGCAGATCTATAGTCTATAGTAGTGACAGGTGTAGTGTACCTGTGGGGCTGTATGGAGTGTCTGAGCCTTTCCGAATGCACCGTATGTTGAGCAGATCTATAGTCTATAGTAGTGACAGGTGTAGTGTACCTGTGGGGCTGTATGGAGTGTCTGAGCCTTTCCGAATGCACCGTATGTTGAGCAGATCTATAGTCTATAGTAGTGACAGGTGTAGTGTACCTGTGGGGGCTGTATGGAGTGTCTGAGCCTTTCCGAATGCACCGTATGTTGAGCAGATCTATAGTCTATAGTAGTGACAGGTGTAGTGTACCTGTGGGGCTGTATGGAGTGTCTGAGCCTTTCCGAATGCACCGTATGTTGAGCAGATCTATAGTCTATAGTAGTGACAGGTGTAGTGTACCTGTGGGGCTGTATGGAGTGTCTGAGCCTTTCCGAATGCACCGTATGTTGAGCAGATCTATAGTCTATAGTAGTGACAGGTGTAGTGTACCTGTGGGGCTGTATGGAGTGTCTGAGCCTTTCCGAATGCACCGTATGTTGAGCAGATCTATAGTCTATAGTAGTGGCAGGTGTAGTGTACCTGTGGGGCTGTATGGAGTGTCTGAGCCTTTCCGAATGCACCGTATGTTGAGCAGATCTATAGTCTATAGTAGTGACAGGTGTAGTGTACCTGTGGGGCTGTATGGAGTGTCTGAGCCTTTCCGAATGCACCGTATGTTGAGCAGATCTATAGTCTATAGTAGTGACAGGTGTAGTGTACCTGTGGGGCTGTATGGAGTGTCTGAGCCTTTCCGAATGCACCGTATGTTGAGCAGATCTATAGTCTATAGTAGTGACAGGTGTAGTGTACCTGTGGGGCTGTATGGAGTGTCTGAGCCTTTCCGAATGCACCGTATGTTGAGCAGATCTATAGTCTATAGTAGTGACAGGTGTAGTGTACCTGTGGGGCTGTATGGAGTGTCTGAGCCTTTCCGAATGCACCGTATGTTGAGCAGATCTATAGTCTATAGTAGTGACAGGTGTAGTGTACCTGTGGGGCTGTATGGAGTGTCTGAGCCTTTCCGAATGCACCGTATGTTGAGCAGATCTATAGTCTATAGTAGTGACAGGTGTAGTGTACCTGTGGGGCTGTATGGAGTGTCTGAGCCTTTCCGAATGCACCGTATGTTGAGCAGATCTATAGTCTATAGTAGTGACAGGTGTAGTGTACCTGTGGGGCTGTATGGAGTGTCTGAGCCTTTCCGAATGCACCGTATGTTGAGCAGATCTATAGTCTATAGTAGTGACAGGTGTAGTGTACCTGTGGGGCTGTATGGAGTGTCTGAGCCTTTCCGAATGCACCGTATGTTGAGCAGATCTATAGTCTATAGTAGTGACAGGTGTAGTGTACCTGTGGGGCTGTATGGAGTGTCTGAGCCTTTCCGAATGCACCGTATGTTGAGCAGATCTATAGTCTATAGTAGTGACAGGTGTAGTGTACCTGTGGGGCTGTATGGAGTGTCTGAGCCTTTCCGAATGCACCGTATGTTGAGCAGATCTATAGTCTATAGTAGTGACAGGTGTAGTGTACCTGTGGGGCTGTATGGAGTGTCTGAGCCTTTCCGAATGCACCGTATGTTGAGCAGATCTATAGTCTATAGTAGTGGCAGGTGTAGTGTACCTGTGGGGCTGTATGGAGTGTCTGAGCCTTTCCGAATGCACCGTATGTTGAGCAGATCTATAGTCTATAGTAGTGACAGGTGTAGTGTACCTGTGGGGCTGTATGGAGTGTCTGAGCCTTTCCGAATGCACCGTATGTTGAGCAGATCTATAGTCTATAGTAGTGACAGGTGTAGTGTACCTGTGGGGCTGTATGGAGTGTCTGAGCCTTTCCGAATGCACCGTACGTTGAGCAGATCTATAGTCTATAGTAGTGACAGGTGTAGTGTACCTGTGGGGCTGTATGGAGTGTCTGAGCCTTTCCGAATGCACCGTATGTTGAGCAGATCTATAGTCTATAGTAGTGACAGGTGTAGTGTACCTGTGGGGCTGTATGGAGTGTCTGAGCCTTTCCGAATGCACCGTATGTTGAGCAGATCTATAGTCTATAGTAGTGACAGGTGTAGTGTACCTGTGGGGCTGTATGGAGTGTCTGAGCCTTTCCGAATGCACCGTATGTTGAGCAGATCTATAGTCTATAGTAGTGGCAGGTGTAGTGTACCTGTGGGGCTGTATGGAGTGTCTGAGCCTTTCCGAATGCACCGTATGTTGAGCAGATCTATAGTCTATAGTAGTGGCAGGTGTAGTGTACCTGTGGGGCTGTATGGAGTGTCTGAGCCTTTCCGAATGCACCGTATGTTGAGCAGATCTATAGTCTATAGTAGTGACAGGTGTAGTGTACCTGTGGGGCTGTATGGAGTGTCTGAGCCTTTCCGAATGCACCGTACGTTGAGCAGATCTATAGTCTATAGTAGTGACAGGTGTAGTGTACCTGTGGGGCTGTATGGAGTGTCTGAGCCTTTCCGAATGCACCGTATGTTGAGCAGATCTATAGTCTATAGTAGTGACAGGTGTAGTGTACCTGTGGGGCTGTATGGAGTGTCTGAGCCTTTCCGAATGCACCGTATGTTGAGCAGATCTATAGTCTATAGTAGTGACAGGTGTAGTGTACCTGTGGGGCTGTATGGAGTGTCTGAGCCTTTCCGAATGCACCGTATGTTGAGCAGATCTATAGTCTATAGTAGTGACAGGTGTAGTGTACCTGTGGGGGCTGTATGGAGTGTCTGAGCCTTTCCGAATGCACCGTATGTTGAGCAGATCTATAGTCTATAGTAGTGACAGGTGTAGTGTACCTGTGGGGCTGTATGGAGTGTCTGAGCCTTTCCGAATGCACCGTATGTTGAGCAGATCTATAGTCTATAGTAGTGGCAGGTGTAGAGTACCTGTGGGGCTGTATGGAGTGTCTGAGCCTTTCCGAATGCACCATACGTTGAGCAGATCTATAGTCTATAGTAGTGACAGGTGTAGTGTACCTGTGGGGCTGTATGGAGTGTCTGAGCCTTTCCGAATGCACCGTACGTTGAGCAGATCTATAGTCTATAGTAGTGACAGGTGTAGTGTACCTGTGGGGCTGTATGGAGTGTCTGAGCCTTTCCGAATGCACCGTATGTTGAGCAGATCTATAGTCTATAGTAGTGACAGGTGTAGTGTACCTGTGGGGCTGTATGGAGTGTCTGAGCCTTTCCGAATGCACCGTATGTTGAGCAGATCTATAGTCTATAGTAGTGACAGGTGTAGTGTACCTGTGGGGCTGTATGGAGTGTCTGAGCCTTTCCTCTTCTTGGATCTGGATTTGAAGACAGGGTTATCTTCTTCAGACTCTAGAGATGGGTAAACTGGGACAAACACCATCTGGTTAGTTAACACTCATATATAACACTCATATATAACACTCATATATACCACTAATATATAACACTCATATATAACACTCATATATACCACTCATGTAAAGGGATGGATATTAAGCTAGTGAGGCTAGTACTTTTCAGACCAGGCTAGAAGAAAGGTTGCCGAACTAGCCAGCCGGCGAGATACATTTTGTCTTTTCAAATATGGCATCGCCCAGAGTTTCGACCAGGGCTAGTAAACAAAACCATCCCTGATCATATATTATCCAGAACACTGTCCATATGTCTTCCACAGCTCAACACTGTCTATATGTCTTCCACAGCTCAACACTGTCTATATGTCTCAGCTCAACACTGTCCATATGTCTTCCACAGCTCAACACTGTCTATATGTCTCAGCTCAACACTGTCTATATGTCTTCCACAGCTCAACACTGTCTAAATGTCTCAGCTCAACACTGTCCATATGTCTTCCACAGCTCAACACTGTCTATATGTCTCAGCTCAACACTGTCTAAATGTCTTCCACAGCTCAACACTGTCTATATGTCTCAGCTCAACACTGTCTATATGTCTTCCACAGCTCAACACTGTCTATATGTCTCAGCTCAACACTGTCTATATGTCTTCCACAGCTCAACACTGTCTATATGTCTCAGCTCAACACTGTCTATATGTCTCAGCTCAACACTGTCTAAATGTCTTCCACAGCTCAACACTGTCTATATGTCTTCCACAGCTCAACACTGTCTATATGTCTCAGCTCAACACTGTCCATATGTCACAGCTCAACACTGTCTAAATGTCTCAGCTCAACACTGTCCATATGTCTTCCACAGCTCAACACTGTCTATATGTCTCAGCTCAACACTGTCTATATGTCTCAGCTCAACACTGTCTATATGTCTCAGCTCAACACTGTCTATATGTCTCAGCTCAACACTGTCTATATGTCTCAGCTCAACACTGTCTATATGTCTTCCACAGCTCAACACTGTCTAAATGTCTCAGCTCAACACTGTCTATATGTCTCAGCTCAACACTGTCTATATGTCTTCCACAGCTCAACACTGTCTATATGTCTCAGCTCAACACTGTCTATATGTCTCAGCTCAACACTGTCTATATGTCTCAGCTCAACACTGTCTAAATGTCTCAGCTCAACACTGTCTATATGTCTCAGCTCAACACTGTTTATATGTCTTCCACAGCTCAACACTGTCTATATGTCTCAGCTCAACACTGTCTATATGTCTTCCACAGCTCAACACTGTCTATATGTCTTCCACAGCTCAACACTGTCTATATGTCTCAGCTCAACACTGTCTATATGTCTCAGCTCAACACTGTCTAAATGTCTCAGCTCAACACTGTCCATATGTCTTCCACAGCTCAACACTGTCTATATGTCTCAGCTCAACACTGTCTATATGTCTCAGCTCAACACTGTCTATTTGTCTTCCACAGCTCAACACTGTCTATATGTCTCAGCTCAACACTGTCTATATGTCTTCCACAGCTCAACACTGTCTATATGTCTCAGCTCAACACTGTCTAAATGTCTCAGCTCAACACTGTCCAAATGTCTTCCACAGCTCAACACTTTCTATATGTCTCAGCTCAACACTGTCTATATGTCTCAGCTCAACACTGTCTATTTGTCTTCCACAGCTCAACACTGTCTATATGTCTCAGCTCAACACTGTCCATATGTCTTCCACAGCTCAACACTGTCTAAATGTCTCAGCTCAACACTGTCCATATGTCTTCCACAGCTCAACACTGTCCATATGTCTTCCTCAGCTCAACACTGTCTATATGTCTCAGCTCAACACTGTCTATATGTCTCAGCTCAACACTGTCTAAATGTCTCAGCTCAACACTGTCCATATGTCTTCCACAGCTCAACACTGTCTATATGTCTCAGCTCAACACTGTCTATATGTCTCAGCTCAACACTGTCTATTTGTCTTCCACAGCTCAACACTGTCTATATGTCTCAGCTCAACACTGTCTATATGTCTTCCACAGCTCAACACTGTCTATATGTCTCAGCTCAACACTGTCTAAATGTCTCAGCTCAACACTGTCCAAATGTCTTCCACAGCTCAACACTTTCTATATGTCTCAGCTCAACACTGTCTATATGTCTCAGCTCAACACTGTCTATTTGTCTTCCACAGCTCAACACTGTCTATATGTCTCAGCTCAACACTGTCCATATGTCTTCCACAGCTCAACACTGTCTAAATGTCTCAGCTCAACACTGTCCATATGTCTTCCACAGCTCAACACTGTCCATATGTCTTCCTCAGCTCAACACTGTCTATATGTCTCAGCTCAACACTGTCTATATGTCTTCCACAGCTCAACACTGTCTATATGTCTCAGCTCAACACTGTCTATATGTCTCAGCTCAACACTGTCTATATGTCTCAGCTCAACACTGTCTATATGTCTTCCACAGCTCAACACTGTCTATATGTCTTCCACAGCTCAACACTGTCTATATGTCTCAGCTCAACACTGTCTATATGTCTTCCACAGCTCAACACTGTCCATATGTCTTCCACAGCTCAACACTGTCTATATGTCTTCCACAGCTCAACACTGTCCATATGTCTTCCACAGCTCAACACTGTCCATATGTCTTCCACAGCTCAACACTGTCTAAATGTCTCAGCTCAACACTGTCCATATGTCTCAGCTCAACACTGTCTATATGTCTCAGCTCAACACTGTCCATATGTCTTCCACAGCTCAACACTGTCTATATGTCTTCCACAGCTCGACACTGTCTAAATGTCTCAGCTCAACACTGTCTATATGTCTCAGCTCAACACTGTCTATATGTCTCAGCTCAACACTGTCTATATGTCTCAGCTCAACACTGTCTATTTGTCTCAGCTCAACACTGTCTAAATGTCTCAGCTCAACACTGTCTATATGTCTTCCACAGCTCAACACTGTCTATATGTCTTCCACAGCTCAACACTGTCTATATGTCTCAGCTCAACACTGTCTAAATGTCTCAGCTCAACACTGTCTATATGTCTTCCACAGCTCAACACTGTCTATATGTCTTCCACAGCTCAACACTGTCTATATGTCTTCCACAGCTCAACACTGTCTATATGTCTCAGCTCAACACTGTCTATATGTCTTCCACAGCTCAACACTGTCTATATGTCTTCCACAGCTCAACACTGTCTAAATGTCTCAGCTCAACACTGTCTATATGTCTCAGCTCAACACTGTCTATATGTCTCAGCTCAACACTGTCTATTTGTCTCAGCTCAACACTGTCTATATGTCTCAGCTCAACACTGTCTATATGTCTTCCACAGCTCAACACTGTCTATATGTCTTCCACAGCTCAACACTGTCTATATGTCTCAGCTCAACACTGTTTATATGTCTCAGCTCAACACTGTCTAAATGTCTCAGCTCAACACTGTCTATATGTCTTCCACAGCTCAACACTGTCTATATGTCTTCCACAGCTCAACACTGTCTATATGTCTCAGCTCAACACTGTCTATATGTCTCAGCTCAACACTGTCTAAATGTCTCAGCTCAACACTGTCCATATGTCTTCCACAGCTCAACACTGTCCATATGTCTTCCTCAGCTCAACACTGTCTATATGTCTCAGCTCAACACTGTCTATATGTCTTCCACAGCTCAACACTGTCTATATGTCTCAGCTCAACACTGTCTATATGTCTTCCAAAGCTCAACACTGTCTATATGTCTCAGCTCAACACTGTCCATATGTCTTCCACAGCTCAACACTGTCCATATGTCTTCCTCAGCTCAACACTGTCTATATGTCTCAGCTCAACACTGTCCATATGTCTTCCACAGCTCAACACTGTCCATATGTCTTCCTCAGCTCAACACTGTCTAAATGTCTCAGCTCAACACTGTCTATATGTCTCAGCTCAACACTGTCTATATGTCTCAGCTCAACACTGTCTATATGTCTCAGCTCAACACTGTCTATATGTCTCAGCTCAACACTGTCCATATGTCTTCCACAGCTCAACACTGTCTATATGTCTCAGCTCAACACTGTCCATATGTCTCAGCTCAACACTGTCTATATGTCTCAGCTCAACACTGTCTATATGTCTCAGCTCAACACTGTCTATATGTCTTCCACAGCTCAACACTGTCTATATGTCTTCCACAGCTCAACACTGTCTATATGTCTCAGCTCAACACTGTCTATATGTCTTCCACAGCTCAACACTGTCCATATGTCTTCCACAGCTCAACACTGTCTATATGTCTTCCACAGCTCAACACTGTCCATATGTCTTCCACAGCTCAACACTGTCCATATGTCTTCCACAGCTCAACACTGTCTAAATGTCTCAGCTCAACACTGTCCATATGTCTCAGCTCAACACTGTCTATATGTCTCAGCTCAACACTGTCCATATGTCTTCCACAGCTCAACACTGTCTATATGTCTTCCACAGCTCGACACTGTCTAAATGTCTCAGCTCAACACTGTCTATATGTCTCAGCTCAACACTGTCTATATGTCTCAGCTCAACACTGTCTATATGTCTCAGCTCAACACTGTCTATTTGTCTCAGCTCAACACTGTCTAAATGTCTCAGCTCAACACTGTCTATATGTCTTCCACAGCTCAACACTGTCTATATGTCTTCCACAGCTCAACACTGTCTATATGTCTCAGCTCAACACTGTCTAAATGTCTCAGCTCAACACTGTCTATATGTCTTCCACAGCTCAACACTGTCTATATGTCTTCCACAGCTCAACACTGTCTATATGTCTCAGCTCAACACTGTCTATATGTCTCAGCTCAACACTGTCTATATGTCTTCCACAGCTCAACACTGTCTATATGTCTCAGCTCAACACTGTCTAAATGTCTCAGCTCAACACTGTCTATGTCTCAGCTCAACACTGTCTATATGTCTCAGCTCAACACTGTCTATTTGTCTCAGCTCAACACTGTCTATATGTCTCAGCTCAACACTGTCTATATGTCTTCCACAGCTCAACACTGTCTATATGTCTTCCACAGCTCAACACTGTCTATATGTCTCAGCTCAACACTGTTTATATGTCTCAGCTCAACACTGTCTAAATGTCTCAGCTCAACACTGTCTATATGTCTTCCACAGCTCAACACTGTCTATATGTCTTCCACAGCTCAACACTGTCTATATGTCTCAGCTCAACACTGTCTATATGTCTCAGCTCAACACTGTCTAAATGTCTCAGCTCAACACTGTCCATATGTCTTCCACAGCTCAACACTGTCCATATGTCTTCTCAGCTCAACACTGTCTATATGTCTCAGCTCAACACTGTCTATATGTCTTCCACAGCTCAACACTGTCTATATGTCTCAGCTCAACACTGTCTATATGTCTTCCACAGCTCAACACTGTCTATATGTCTCAGCTCAACACTGTCCATATGTCTTCCACAGCTCAACACTGTCCATATGTCTTCCTCAGCTCAACACTGTCTATATGTCTCAGCTCAACACTGTCCATATGTCTTCCACAGCTCAACACTGTCCATATGTCTTCCTCAGCTCAACACTGTCTAAATGTCTCAGCTCAACACTGTCTATATGTCTCAGCTCAACACTGTCTATATGTCTCAGCTCAACACTGTCTATATGTCTCAGCTCAACACTGTCTATATGTCTCAGCTCAACACTGTCCATATGTCTTCCACAGCTCAACACTGTCTATATGTCTTCCACAGCTCAACACTGTCTATATGTCTCAGCTCAACACTGTCCATATGTCTCAGCTCAACACTGTCTATATGTCTCAGCTCAACACTGTCTATATGTCTTCCACAGCTCAACACTGTCTATATGTCTTCCACAGCTCAACACTGTATATATGTCTCAGCTCAACACTGTCTATATGTCTAAGCTCAACACTGTCTATATGTCTCAGCTCAACACTGTCTATATGTCTTCCTCAGCTCAACACTGTCTATATGTCTTCCTCAGCTCAACACTGTCTATATGTCTCAGCTCAACACTGTCTATATGTCTTCCACAGCTCAACACTGTCTATATGTCTCAGCTCAACACTGTCTAAATGTCTCAGCTCAACACTGTCTATATGTCTCACCTCAACACTGTCTATATGTCTCAGCTCAACACTGTCTATATGTCTCAGCTCAACACTGTCTATATGTCTTCCACAGCTCAACACTGTCTATTTGTCTCAGCTCAACACTGTCTATATGTCTTCCACAGCTCAACACTGTCTATATGTCTCAGCTCAACACTGTCTATATGTCTCAGCTCAACACTGTCTATATGTCTTCCACAGCTCAACACTGTCTACATGTCTCAGCTCAACACTGTCTAAATGTCTCAGCTCAACACTGTCTATATGTCTTCCACAGCTCAACACTGTCTATATGTCTTCCACAGCTCAACACTGTCTATATGTCTCAGCTCAACACTGTCTATATGTCTCAGCTCAACACTGTCTATATGTCTTCCACAGCTCAACACTGTCTATATGTCTCAGCTCAACACTGTCTAAATGTCTCAGCTCAACACTGTCTATATGTCTCAGCTCAACACTGTCTATATGTCTCAGCTCAACACTGTCTATTTGTCTCAGCTCAACACTGTCTATATGTCTCAGCTCAACACTGTCTATATGTCTTCCACAGCTCAACACTGTCTATATGTCTTCCACAGCTCAACACTGTCTATATGTCTCAGCTCAACACTGTTTATATGTCTCAGCTCAACACTGTCTAAATGTCTCAGCTCAACACTGTCTATATGTCTTCCACAGCTCAACACTGTCTATATGTCTTCCACAGCTCAACACTGTCTATATGTCTCAGCTCAACACTGTCTATATGTCTCAGCTCAACACTGTCTATATGTCTCAGCTCAACACTGTCCATATGTCTTCCACAGCTCAACACTGTCTAAATGTCTCAGCTCAACACTGTCCATATGTCTTCCACAGCTCAACACTGTCCATATGTCTTCCTCAGCTCAACATTGTCTATATGTCTCAGCTCAACACTGTCTATATGTCTTCCGCAGCTCAACACTGTCTATATGTCTCAGCTCAACACTGTCTATATGTCTCAGCTCAACACTGTCTATATGTCTCAGCTAAACACTGTCTATATGTCTCAGCTCAACACTGTATATATGTCTCAGCTCAACACTGTCTATATGTCTCAGCTCAACACTGTCTAAATGTCTAAGCTCAACACTGTCTATATATCTTCCACAGCTCAACACTGTCCATATGTCTTCCACAGCTCAACACTGTCTATATGTATCAGCTCAACACTGTCTATATGTCTTCCACAGCTCAACACTGTCTATATGTCTTCCACAGCTCAACACTGTCTATATGTCTCAGCTCAACACTGTCTATATGTCTTCCACAGCTCAACACTGTCCATATGTCTTCCACAGCTCAACACTGTCTATATGTCTTCCACAGCTCAACACTGTCCATATGTCTTCCACAGCTCAACGCTGTCCATATGTCTTCCACAGCTCAACACTGTCTAAATGTCTCAGCTCAACACTGTCCATATGTCTCAGGTCAACACTGTCTATATGTCTCAGCTCAACACTGTCCATATGTCTTCCACAGCTCAACACTGTCTATATGTCTTCCACAGCTCGACACTGTCTAAATGTCTCAGCTCAACACTGTCTATATGTCTCAGCTCAACACTGTCTATATGTCTCAGCTCAACACTGTCTATATGTCTCAGCTCAACACTGTCTATTTGTCTCAGCTCAACACTGTCTAAATGTCTCAGCTCAACACTGTCTATATGTCTTCCACAGCTCAACACTGTCTATATGTCTTCCACAGCTCAACACTGTCTATATGTCTCAGCTCAACACTGTCTAAATGTCTCAGCTCAACACTGTCTAAATGTCTTCCACAGCTCAACACTGTCTATATGTCTTCCACAGCTCAACACTGTCTATATGTCTCAGCTCAACACTGTCTATATGTCTCAGCTCAACACTGTCTATATGTCTTCCACAGCTCAACACTGTCTATATGTCTCAGCTCAACACTGTCTAAATGTCTCAGCTCAACACTGTCTATATGTCTCAGCTCAACACTGTCTATATGTCTCAGCTCAACACTGTCTATTTGTCTCAGCTCAACACTGTCTATATGTCTCAGCTCAACACTGTCTATATGTCTTCCACAGCTCAACACTGTCTATATGTCTTCCACAGCTCAACACTGTCTATATGTCTCAGCTCAACACTGTTTATATGTCTCAGCTCAACACTGTCTAAATGTCTCAGCTCAACACTGTCTATATGTCTTCCACAGCTCAACACTGTCTATATGTCTTCCACAGCTCAACACTGTCTATATGTCTCAGCTCAACACTGTCTATATGTCTCAGCTCAACACTGTCTATATGTCTCAGCTCAACACTGTCTAAATGTCTCAGCTCAACACTGTCCATATGTCTTCCACAGCTCAACACTGTGGACCTAGTTTTGTCCCATGGAATAAATGTTGTAGATCTTAATGTTTTTCCACAAAATCCTGGACTATCGGACCACCATTTTATTACGTTTGCAATCGCAACAAATAATCTGCTCAGACCCCAACCAAGGAGCATCAAAAGTCGTGCTATAAATTCTCAGACAACACAAAAATTCCTTGATGCCCTTCCAGACTCCTTCTGCCTACCCAAGGACGTCAGAGGACAAAAATCAGTTAACCACTTAACTGAGGAACTCAATTTAACCTTGCGCAATACCCTAGATGCAGTTGCACCCCTAAAACGAAAAACATTTGTCATAAGAAACTAGCTCCCTGGTATACAGAAAATACCCGAGCTTTGAAGCAAGCTTCCAGGAAATTGGAACGGAAATGGCGCCACACCAAACTGGAAGTCTTCCGACTAGCTTGGAAAGACAGTACCGTGCAGTACCGAAGAGCCCTCACTGCTGCTCGATCATCCTACTTTTCCAACTTAATCGAGGAAAATAAGAACAATCCAAAATTTATTTTTGATACTGTTGCAAAGCTAACTAAAAAGCAGCATTCCCCAAGAGAGGATGGCTTTCACTTCAGCAGTAATAAATTCATGAACTTCTTTGAGGAAAAGATCATGACCATTAGAAAGCAAATTACGGACTCCTCTTTGAATCTGCGTATTCCTCCAGGGCTTAGCTGTCCTGGATCTGCACGACTCTGCGAGGGCCTGGGATCGGGAGAGACACTTAAGTGTTTTAGTACTATATCTCTTGACACAATGATGAAAATAATCATGGCCTCTAAACCTTCAAGCTGCATACTGGATCCTATTCCTACTAAACTGCTGAAGGAGCTGCTTCCTGTGCTTGGCCCTCCTATGTTGAACATAATAAACAGCTCTCTATCCACCGGATGTGTACCAAACTCACTAAAAGTGGCAGTGATAAAGCCTCTCTTGAAAAAAGCCAAACCTTGACCCGGAAAATATAAAAAACTATCGGCCTATATCGAATCTTCCATTCCTCTCAAAAATTTTAGAAAAA
Source organism: Coregonus clupeaformis (assembly GCF_020615455.1). Classification (NCBI taxonomy): domain Eukaryota; kingdom Metazoa; phylum Chordata; class Actinopteri; order Salmoniformes; family Salmonidae; genus Coregonus; species Coregonus clupeaformis. The sequence continues at coordinate 92,789 of NW_025534157.1, forward strand.
GCTGTTGCGCAGCAACTCACTGCCTTTCTGAAGACAAACAATGTATACGAAATGCTTCAGTCTGGTTTTAGACCCCATCATAGCACTGAGACTGCACTTGTGAAGGTGGTAAATGACCTTTTAATGGCGTCAGACCGAGGCTCTGCATCTGTCCTCGTGCTACTAGACCTTAGTGCTGCCTTTGACACCATCGATCACCACATTCTTTTGGAGAGACTGGAAACCCAAATTGGTCTACACGGACAAGTTCTGGCCTGGTTTAGATCTTACCTGTCGGAAAGATATCAGTTTGTCTCTGTGAATGGTCTGTCCTCCGACAAATCAACTGTACATTTCGGTGTTCCTCAAGGTTCTGTTTTAGGACCACTATTGTTTTCACTATATATTTTACCTCTTGGGGATGTTATTCGAAAACATAATGTTAACTTTCACTGCTATGCGGATGACACACAGCTGTACATTTCAATGAAACATGGTGAAGCCCCCAAAATTGCCCTCGCTAGAAGCCTGTGTTTCAGACATAAGGAAGTGGATGGCTGAAAACTTTCTACTTTTAAACTCGGACAAAACAGAGATGCTTGTTCTAGGTCCCAAGAAACAAAGAGATCTTCTGTTAAATCTGACAATTCATCTTGATGGTTGTAAAGTCGTCTCAAATAAAACTGTGAAGGACCTCGGCGTTACTCTTGACCCTGATCTCTCTTTTGACGAACATATCAAGACTGTTTCAAGGACAGCTTTTTTCCATCTACGTAACATTGCAAAAATCAGAAATGTTCTGTCCAAAAATGATGCAGAAAAATTAATCCATGCATTTGTTACTTCTAGGTTAGACTACTGCAATGCTCTACTTTCCGGCTACCCGGATAAAGCACTAAATAAACTTCAGTTAGTGCTAAATACGGCTGCTAGAATCCTGACTAGAACCAAGAAATTTGATCATATTACTCCAGTGCTAGCTTCCCTACACTGGCTTCCTGTTAAGGCAAGGGCTGATTTCAAGGTTTTACTGTTAACCTATAAAGCGTTACATGGGCTTGCTCCTACCTATCTTTCCGAGTTGGTCCTGCCGTACATACCAATACGTACGCTACGGTCACAAGACGCAGGCCTCCTAATTGTCCCTAGAATTTCTAAGCAAACAGCGGGAGGCAGGGCTTTCTCCTATAGATCTCCATTTTTATGGAACAGTCTGCCTACCCATGTGAGAGACGCAGACTCGGTCTCAACCTTTAAGTCTTTACTGAAGACTTATCTCTTCAGTAGGTCATATGATTGAGTGTAGTCTGGCCCAGGAGTGTGAAGGTGAACGGAAAGGCTCTGGAGCAACGAACAGCCCTTGCTGTCTCTGCCGGGCCGGTTCCCCTCTCTCCACTGGGGTTCTCTGCCTCTAACCCTGTTACAGGGGCTGAGTCACTGGCTTGCTGGTGCTCTTTCATGCCGTCCCTAGGAGGGGTGCGTCACTTGAGTGGGTTGAGTTACTGACGTGATCTTCCTGTCTGGGTTGGCGCCCCCCTTGGTTTGTGCTGTGGTGGAGACCTCTGTGGGCTATACTCGGCCTTGTCTCAGGATTGTAAGTTGGTGGTTGAGGATATCCCTCTAGTGGTGCGGGGGCTGTGCTTTGGCAGAGTGGGTGGGGTTATATCCTTCCTGTTTGGCCCTGTCCGGGGTTTCTTCGGATGGGGCCACAGTGTCTCCGGACCGCTCCTGTCTCAGCCTCCAGTATTTATGCTGCAGTAGTTTATGTGTCGGGGGGCTGGGGTTAGTTGGTTATACCTGGAGTACTTCTCCTGTCTTATCCAGTGTCCTGTGTGAATTTAAGTATGCTCTCTCTAATTCTCTCGTTCTCTCTTCTCTCTGAGAACCTGAGCCCTAGGACCATACGTCAGGACTACCGGGCATGCTGACACCTTGCTGTCCCCAGTCCGCCTGGCCTTGCTGCTATTCCAGTTTCAACTGTTCTGCCTGCGGATACGAAACCCCTACCTGTCCCAGACCTGCTGTTTTCAACTCTTAATGATCGGCTATGAAAAGCCAACTGAGAGACCTGAGCCCTAGGACCATACGTCGGGACTACCGGCCGTGGTGACTCCTTGCTGTCCCCAGTCCGCCTGGCCTTGCTGCTATTCCAGTTTCAACTGTTCTGCCTGCGGTTATGGAACCCCTACCTGTCCCAGACCTGCTGTTTTCAACTCTTAATGATCGGCTATGAAAAGCCAACTGAGATTTATTCCTGATTATTATTTGACCATGCTTGTCACTTATGAACATTTTTGAACATCTTGGCATGGTTCTGTCATAATCTCCACCCGGCACAGCCAGAAGAGGACTGGCCACCCCTCATAGCCTGGTTCCTCTCTAGGTTTCTTCCTAGGTTTTGGCCTTTCTAGGGAGTTTTTCCTAGCCACCGTGCTTCTACACCTGCATTACTAGCTGTTTGGGGTTTTAGGCTGGGTTTCTGTAAAGCACTTCGAGATATTAGCTGATGTAAGAAGGGCTATATAAAATAAAATAGATTGATTGAACACTGTCCATATGTCTTCCTCAGCTCAACACTGTCTATATGTCTCAGCTCAACACTGTCTATATGTCTTCCACAGCTCAACACTGTCTATATGTCTCAGCTCAACACTGTCTATATGTCTTCCACAGCTCAACACTGTCTATATGTCTCAGCTCAACACTGTCCATATGTCTTCCACAGCTCAACACTGTCCATATGTCTTCCTCAGCTCAACACTGTCTATATGTCTCAGCTCAACACTGTCCATATGTCTTCCACAGCTCAACACTGTCCATATGTCTTCCTCAGCTCAACACTGTCTAAATGTCTCAGCTCAACACTGTCTATATGTCTCAGCTCAACACTGTCTATATGTCTCAGCTCAACACTGTCTATATGTCTCAGCTCAACACTGTCTATATGTCTCAGCTCAACACTGTCCATATGTCTTCCACAGCTCAACACTGTCTATATGTCTTCCACAGCTCAACACTGTCTATATGTCTCAGCTCAACACTGTCCATATGTCTCAGCTCAACACTGTCTATATGTCTCAGCTCAACACTGTCTATATGTCTTCCACAGCTCAAAACTGTCTATATGTCTTCCACAGCTCAACACTGTATATATGTCTCAGCTCAACACTGTCTATATGTCTCAGCTCAACACTGTCTATATGTCTCAGCTCAACACTGTCTATATGTCTTCCACAGCTCAACACTGTCTATATGTCTTCCACAGCTCAACACTGTCTATATGTCTAAGCTCAACACTGTCTATATGTCTCAGCTCAACACTGTCTATATGTCTCAGCTCAACACTGTCTATATGTCTTCCTCAGCTCAACACTGTCTATATGTCTTCCTCAGCTCAACACTGTCTATATGTCTCAGCTCAACACTGTCTATATGTCTTCCACAGCTCAACACTGTCTATATGTCTCAGCTCAACACTGTCTATATGTCTCAGCTCAACACTGTCTATATGTCTCAGCTCAACACTGTCTAAATGTCTCAGCTCAACACTGTCTAAATGTCTCAGCTCAACACTGTCTATATGTCTCAGCTCAACACTGTCTATATGTCTTCCACAGCTCAACAGTGTCTATATGTCTCAGCTCAACACTGTCTATATGTCTCAGCTCAACACTGTCTAAATGTCTCAGCTCAACACTGTCTATATGTCTCAGCTCAACACTGTTTATATGTCTCAGCTCAACACTGTCTATATGTCTTCCACAGCTCAACACTGTCTATATGTCTCAGCTCAACACTGTCTATATGTCTTCCACAGCTCAACACTGTCTATATGTCTTCCACAGCTCAACACTGTCTATATGTCTCAGCTCAACACTGTCTATATGTCTCAGCTCAACACTGTCTAAATGTCTCAGCTCAACACTGTCCATATGTCTTCTACAGCTCAACACTGTCTATATGTCTCAGCTCAACACTGTCTATATGTCTCAGCTCAACACTGTCTATTTGTCTTCCACAGCTCAACACTGTCTATATGTCTCAGCTCAACACTATCTATATGTCTTCCACAGCTCAACACTGTCTATATGTCTTCCACAGCTCAAAACTGTCTATATGTCTTCCACAGCTCAACACTGTATATATGTCTCAGCTCAACACTGTCTATATGTCTCAGGTCAACACTGTCTATATGTCTCAGCTCAACACTGTCTATATGTCTTCCACAGCTCAACACTGTCTATATGTCTTCCACAGCTCAACACTGTCTATATGTCTAAGCTCAACACTGTCTATATGTCTCAGCTCAACACTGTCTATATGTCTTCCTCAGCTCAACACTGTCTATATGTCTTCCTCAGCTCAACACTGTCTATATGTCTCAGCTCAACACTGTCTATATGTCTTCCACAGCTCAACACTGTCTATATGTCTCAGCTCAACACTGTCTATATGTCTCAGCTCAACACTGTCTATATGTCTCAGCTCAACACTGTCTAAATGTCTACAGCTCAACACTGTATAAATGTCTCAGCTCAACACTGTCTATATGTCTCAGCTCAACACTGTCTATATGTCTCAGCTCAACACTGTCTATATGTCTTCCACAGCTCAACACTGTCTATATGTCTTCCTCAGCTCAACACTGTCTATATGTCTAAGCTCAACACTGTCTATATGTCTTCCACAGCTCAACACTGTCTATATGTCTCAGCTCAACACTGTCTATATGTCTTCCTCAGCTCAACACTGTCTATATGTCTTCCTCAGCTCAACACTGTCTATATGTCTCAGCTCAACACTGTCTATATGTCTTCCACAGCTCAACACTGTCTATATGTCTCAGCTCAACACTGTCTATATGTCTCAGCTCAACACTGTCTATATGTCTCAGCTCAACACTGTCTAAATGTCTCAGCTCAACACTGTCTAAATGTCTCAGCTCAACACTGTCTATATGTCTCAGCTCAACACTGTCTATATGTCTTCCACAGCTCAACACTGTCTATATGTCTCAGCTCAACACTGTCTATATGTCTCAGCTCAACACTGTCTAAATGTCTCAGCTCAACACTGTCTATATGTCTCAGCTCAACACTGTTTATATGTCTCAGCTCAACACTGTCTATATGTCTTCCACGGCTCAACACTGTCTATATGTCTCAGCTCAACACTGTCTATATGTCTTCCACAGCTCAACACTGTCTATATGTCTTCCACAGTTCAACACTGTCTATATGTCTCAGCTCAACACTGTCTATATGTCTCAGCTCAACACTGTCTAAATGTCTCAGCTCAACACTGTCCATATGTCTTCTACAGCTCAACACTGTCTATATGTCTAAGCTCAACACTGTCAATATGTCTCAGCTCAACACTGTCTATTTGTCTTCCACAGCTCAACACTGTCTATATGTCTCAGCTCAACACTGTCTATATGTCTTCCACAGCTCAACACTGTCTATATGTCTTACAGCTCAAAACTGTCTATATGTCTCCAGCTCAACACTGTCTATATGTCTCAGCTCAACACTGTCTATATGTCTCAGCTCAACACTGTCTATATGTCTCAGCTCAACACTGTCTATATGTCTCCACAGCTCAACACTGTCTATATGTCTTCCACAGCTCAACACTGTCTAAATGTCTCAGCTCAACACTGTCCATATGTCTTCCCAGCTCAACACTGTCCATATGTCTTCCTCAGCTCAACACTGTCTATATGTCTTCTCAGCTCAACACTGTCTATATGTCTCAGCTCAACACTGTCTATATGTCTTCACAGCTCAACACTGTCTATATGTCTCAGCTCAACACTGTCTATATGTCTCCCAGCTCAACACTGTCATATGTCTCAGCTCAACACTGTCCAAATGTCTACAGCTCAACACTGTCTAAATGTCTCAGCTCAACACTGTCTATATGTCTCAGCTCAACACTGTCTATATGTCTTCCACAGCTCAACACTGTCTATATGTCTCAGCTCAACACTGTCTATATGTCTTCACAGCTCAACACTGTCCATATGTCTTCCAGCTCAACACTGTCTATATGTCTTTCCAGCTCAACACTGTCCATATGTCTTCCACAGCTCAACACTGTCCATATGTCTTCCACGGCTCAACACTGTCTAAATGTCTCAGCTCAACACTGTCCATATGTCTTACAGCTCAACACTGTCTATATGTCTACAGCTCAACACTGTCCATATGTCTTCCACAGCTCAACACTGTCTATATGTCTTCCACAGCTCAACACTGTCTAAATGTCTCAGCTCAACACTGTCCATATGTCTCTACAGCTCAAACACTGTCTATATGTCTAAGCTCAACACTGTCTATATGTCTCAGCTCAACACTGTCTATTTGTCTTCAGCTCAACACTGTCTATAATGTCTCAGCTCAACACTGTCTATATGTCTTCCACAGCTCAACACTGTCTATATGTCTACAGCTCAACACTGTCTAAATGTCTCAGCTCAACACTGTCTAAATGTCTCCACAGCTCAACACTGTCTATATGTCTCAGCTCAACACTGTCTATATGTCTTCCACAGCTCAACACTGTCTATATGTCTTCCACAGCTCAACACTGTCTAAATGTCTCAGCTCAACACTGTCTATATGTCTTACAGCTCAACACTGTCTATATGTCTTCCACAGCTCAACACTGTCTATATGTCTCAGCTCAACACTGTCTAAATGTCTCAGCTCAACACTGTATATATGTCTCAGCTCAACACTGTCTATATGTCTCAGCTCAACACTGTCTATATGTCTTCCACAGCTCAACACTGTCTATTTGTCTTCCAAAGCTCAACACTGTCTATATGTCTCAGCTCAACACTGTCTATATGTCTTCCACAGCTCAACACTGTCTATATGTCTTCCACAGCTCAACACTGTCTATATGTCTCAGCTCAACACTGTCTATATGTCTCAGCTCAACACTGTCTAAATGTCTCAGCTCAACACTGTCCATATGTCTTCCTCAGCTCAACACTGTCTATATGTCTCAGCTCAACACTGTCTATATGTCTTCCACAGCTCAACACTGTCTATATGTCTCAGCTCAACACTGTCTATATGTCTTCCACAGCTCAACACTGTCTATATGTCTCAGCTCAACACTGTCCATATGTCTTCCACAGCTCAACACTGTCCATATGTCTTCCTCAGCTCAACACTGTATATATGTCTCAGCTCAACACTGTCCATATGTCTTCCACAGCTCAACACTGTCCATATGTCTTCCTCAGCTCAACACTGTCTAAATGTCTCAGCTCAACACTGTCTATATGTCTCAGCTCAACACTGTCTATATGTCTCAGCTCAACACTGTCTATATGTCTCAGCTCAACACTGTCCATATGTCTTCCACAGCTCAACACTGTCTATATGTCTTCCACAGCTCAACACTGTCTATATGTCTCAGCTCAACACTGTCCATATGTCTCAGCTCAACACTGTCTATATGTCTCAGCTCAACACTGTCTATATGTCTTCCACAGCTCAACACTGTCTATATGTCTTCCACAGCTCAACACTGTATATATGTCTCAGCTCAACACTGTATATATGTCTCAGCTCAACACTGTCTATATGTCTCAGCTCAACACTGTCTATATGTCTCAGCTCAACACTGTCTATATGTCTTCCACAGCTCAACACTGTCTATATGTCTTCCACAGCTCAACACTGTCTATATGTCTCAGCTCAACACTGTTTATATGTCTCAGCTCAACACTGTCTAAATGTCTCAGCTCAACACTGTCTATATGTCTTCCACAGCTCAACACTGTCTATATGTCTTCCACAGCTCAACACTGTCTATATGTCTCAGCTCAACACTGTCTATATGTCTCAGCTCAACACTGTCTAAATGTCTCAGCTCAACACTGTCCATATGTCTTCCTCAGCTCAACACTGTCTATATGTCTCAGCTCAACACTGTCTATATGTCTTCCACAGCTCAACACTGTCTATATGTCTCAGCTCAACACTGTCTATATGTCTTCCACAGCTCAACACTGTCTATATGTCTCAGCTCAACACTGTCCATATGTCTTCCACAGCTCAACACTGTCCATATGTCTTCCTCAGCTCAACACTGTATATATGTCTCAGCTCAACACTGTCCATATGTCTTCCACAGCTCAACACTGTCCATATGTCTTCCTCAGCTCAACACTGTCTAGTCTCAGCTCAACACTGTCTATATGTCTCAGCTCAACACTGTCTATATGTCTCAGCTCAACACTGTCTATATGTCTCAGCTCAACACTGTCCATATGTCTTCCACAGCTCAACACTGTCTATATGTCTTCCACAGCTCAACACTGTCTATATGTCTCAGCTCAACACTGTCCATATGTCTCAGCTCAACACTGTCTATATGTCTCAGCTCAACACTGTCTATATGTCTTCCACAGCTCAACACTGTCTATATGTCTTCCACAGCTCAACACTGTATATATGTCTCAGCTCAACACTGTCTATATGTCTCAGCTCAACACTGTCTATATGTCTCAGCTCAACACTGTCTATATGTCTCAGCTCAACACTGTCTATATGTCTTCCACAGCTCAACACTGTCTATATGTCTTCCACAGCTCAACACTGTCTATATGTCTAAGCTCAACACTGTCTATATGTCTCAGCTCAACACTGTCTATATGTCTTCCTCAGCTCAACACTGTCTATATGTCTTCCACAGCTCAACACTGTCTATATGTCTCAGCTCAACACTGTCTATATGTCTCAGCTCAACACTGTCTATATGTCTCAGCTCAACACTGTCTATATGTCTTCCTCAGCTCAACACTGTCTATATGTCTCAGCTCAACACTGTCTATATGTCTTCCACAGCTCAACACTGTCTATATGTCTCAGCTCAACACTGTCTATATGTCTCAGCTCAACACTGTCTATATGTCTTCCTCAGCTCAACACTGTCTATATGTCTCAGCTCAACACTGTCTATATGTCTTCCACAGCTCAACACTGTCTATATGTCTCAGCTCAACACTGTCTATATGTCTCAGCTCAACACTGTCTATATGTCTCAGCTCAACACTGTCTAAATGTCTCAGCTCAACACTGTCTATATGTCTTCCACAGCTCAACACTGTCTATATGTCTCAGCTCAACACTGTCTAAATGTCTCAGCTCAACACTGTCTATATGTCTCAGCTCAACACTGTCTATATGTCTCAGCTCAACACTGTCTATATGTCTTCCACAGCTCAACACTGTCTATATGTCTCAGCTCAACACTGTCTAAATGTCTTCCACAGCTCAACACTGTCTATATATCGCAAATGGAAGAAACACAAAAGAACTGTCAATTTCCCTCGGCCTGGGGCTCCATGCAAGATCTCACCTCGTGGAGTTGCAATGAACATGAGAACGGTGAGGAATCAGCACAGAACTACACGGGAGGATCTTGTCAATGATCTCAAGGCAGCTGGGACCATAGTCACCAAGAAAACAATTGGTAACACACTACGCCGTGAAGGACTGAAATCCTGCAGCGCCCGCAAGGTCCCCCTGCCCAAGAAAGCACATATACAGTGGGGGAAAAAAGTATTTAGTCAGCCACCAATTGTTCAAGTTCTCCCACTTAAAAAGATGAGAGAGGCCTGTAATTTTCATTATAGGTACACGTCAACTATGACAGAAAAAATGAGAAAAATAAATCCAGAAAATCACATTGTAGGATTTTTTATGAATTTATTTGCAAATGATGGTGGAAAATAAGTATTTGGTCAATAACAAAAGTTTCTCAATACTTTGTTATATACCCTTTGTTGGCAATGACACAGGTCAAACGTTTTCTGTAAATCTTCACAAGGTTTTCACACACTGTTGCTGGTATTTTGGCCCATTCCTCCATGCAGATCTCTTCTAGAGCAGTGACGTTTTGGGGCTGTCGCTGGGCAACACGGACTTTCAACTCCCTCCAAAGATTTTCTATGGGGTTGAGATCTGGAGACTGGCTAGGCCACTCCAGGACCTTGAAATGGTTCTTACGAAGCCACTCCTTTGTTGCCCGGGCGGTGTGTTTGGGATCATTGTCATGCTGAAAGACCCAGCCACGTTTCATCTTCAATGCCCTTGCTGATGGAAGGAGGTTTTCACTCAAAATCTCACAATACATGGCCCCATTCATTCTTTCCTTTACACCAGGGTTCTTCAATCCTGGTCCTGGAGGGCCGAAACACTTCTGTTTTTTATTTCTACCTGGTAGTTAATTGCACTCACCTGGTTTTCCCAGGTCTGAATTAGCCCCTGATTAGAAGGAGAGGATGAAAAACAGAGGTGTTTCGGCCCTCCAGGACCAGGATTGAAGAACCCTGCTTTACACGGATCAGTCGTCCTGGTCCCTTTGCAGAAAAACAGCCCCAAAGCATGATGTTTCCACCCCCATGCTTCACAGTAGGTATGGTGTTCTTTGGATGCAACTCAGCATTCTTTGTTCTCCAAACACGACGAGTTGAGTTTTTACCAAAAAGTTCTATTTTGGTTTCATCTGACCATATGACATTCTCCCAATCCTCTTCTGGATCATCCAAATGCACTCTAGCAAACTTCAGACGGGCCTGGACATGTACTGGCTTAAGCAGGGGGACACGTCTGGCACTGCAGGATTTGAGTCCCTGGCGGCGTAGTGTGTTACTGATGGTAGGCTTTGTTACTTTGGTCCCAGCTCTCTGCAGGTCATTCACTAGGTCCCCCGTGTGGTTCTGGGATTTTTGCTCACCGTTCTTGTGATCATTTTGACCCCACGGGGTGAGATCTTGCGTGGAGCCCCAGATCGAGGGAGATTATCAGTGGTCTTGTATGTCTTCCATTTCCTAATAATTGCTCCCACAGTTGATTTCTTCAAACCAAGCTGCTTACCTATTGCAGATTCAGTCTTCCCAGCCTGGTGCAGGTCTAAAATTTTGTTTCTGGTGTCCTTTGACAGCTCTCTGGTCTTGGCCATAGTGGAGTTTGGAGTGTGACTGTTTGATGTTGTGGACAGGAGTCTTTTATACTGATAACAAGTTCAAACAGGTGCTATTAATACAGGTAACGAGTGGAGGACAGAGGAGCCTCTTAAAGAAGAATTTACAGGTCTGTGAGAGCCAGAAATCTTGCTTGTTTGTAGGTGACCAAATACTTATTTTCCACCATAATTTGCAAATAAATTCATTAAAAATCCTACAATGTGATTTTCTGGAATTTTTTTTCTCAATTTGTCTGTCATAGCTGACGTGTACCTATGATGAAAATTACAGGCCTCTTTCATCTTTTTAAGTGGGAAAACTTGCACAATTGGTGGCTGACTAAATACTTTTTCCCCCCACTGTACAGGGCCGTCTGAAGTTTGCCAATGAACATCTGAATGATTCAGAGGAGAACTGGGTGAAAGTGTTGTGGTCAGATGAGACCAAAATAGAGCTCTTTGGCATCAACTCAACTCGCCGTGTTTGGAGGAGGAGGAATGCTGCCTATGACCCCAATAACACCATCCCCACCGTCAAACATGGAGGTGGAAACATTATGCTTTGGGGTTGTTTTTCTGCTAAGGGGACAGGACAACTTCACCGCATCAAAGGGACGATGGACGGGGCCATGTACCGTCAAATCTTGGGTGAGAACCTCCTTCCCTCAGCCAGGGCATTGAAAATGGGTTGTGGATGGGTATTCCAGCATGACAATGACCCAAAACACACGGCCAAGGCAACAAAGGAGTGGCTCAAGAAGAAGCACATTAAGGTCCTGGAGTGGCCTAGCCAGTCTCCAGACCTTAATCCCATAGAAAATCTGTGGGAGGGAGCTGAAGGTTCGAGTTGCCAAACGTCAGCCTCGAAACCTTAATGACTTGGAGAAGATCTGCAAAGAGGAGTGGGACAGAATCCCTCCTGAGATGTGTGCAAAGCTGGTGGCCAACTACAAGAAACGTCTGACCTCTGTGATTGCCAACAAGGGTTTTGCCACCAAGTACTAAGTCATGTTTTGCAGAGGGGTCAAACACTTATTTCCCTCATTAAAATGCAAATCAATTCATAACATTTTTGACATGCGTTTTTCTGGATTTTTGTTGTTGTTATTCTGTCTCTAACTGTTAAAAAAAAACATCCATTAAAATTATAGACTGATCATGTCTTTGTCAGTGGGCAAACGTACAAAATCAGCAGGGGATCAAATACTTTTTTCCCTCACTGTATGTCTTCCACAGCTCAACAGTCTCTATGTCTTCCTCCTTCATCCTCTTTTGCTCCTGCTCTTCTCAATATTCTAAAAGGTAACATTCCTGAAAGTGGCATATTTCTATCCTACACATTTCAGAGGCCAACCAATCTAATTGCTCCACGTGTTGATAATAACGATGATGATGTGCATTGCTGCAGTATTTGGTTTCCCCTCCATTAACTGGATTATGATTTCCTACTCTCTCTCCCCCTCTCTCTCCAGCTGTGCAGCAGCTGCATCCTCCCTCCTACCATCCCTCCCTCTCTCCCCCTAGCAGAGGGAAGGGTAGAGGCCCAGCACCACTCTGCAATCACAGGCTGTATAACCACTGTCTCAGCTAAATACCTTCTCTCATAGACCCTGTGTCTAGAACTGACAGCCATCAGTTAGTCAGAGGAATATCTATCGTATCTGTAGTGGAACATGTATCATCTCTAATGGATAATGTATCATATCTCTAATGGAACATGTATCATCTCTAATGGATAATGTATCATATCTCTAATAGAACATGTATCATCTCTAATGGATAATGTATCATATCTCTAATGGAACATGTATCATCTCTAATGGATAATGTATCATATCTCTAATGGAACATGTATCATCTCTAATGGATAATGTATCATATCTCTAATGGAACATGTATCATCTCTAATGGATAATGTATCATATCTCTAATGGAACATGTATCATCTCTGATGGATAATGTATCATATCTCTAATGGAACATGTATCATCTCTAATGGATAATGTATCATATCTCTAATGGAACATGTATCATCTCTAATGGATAATGTATCATATCTCTAGCCTAGTGGAAACTCTACTGTATCTCTAGTAGAACATATTTCATATCTCTAGAGGAAACTACTATATATCTCTAGTGGAAACTCTACTGTATCATATCTCTAGTAGAACAAGTATAATATCTCTAGTAGAACATGTATCATATCTCTAGTAGAACATTAATCATATCTCTAGTAGAACATGAATCATATCTCTAGTAGAACATGTATCATATCTCTAGTAGAACATGAATCATATCTCTAGTAGAACATGTATAATATCTCTAGTAGAACATGAATCATATCTCTAGTAGAACATGTATAATATCTCTAGTAGAACATGTATCATATCTCTAGTAGAACATGTATCATATCTCTAGTAGAACATGTATAATATCTCTAGTAGATCATGTATCATATCTCTAGTAGAACATGTATCATATCTCTAGTAGAACATGTATCATATCTCTAGTAGAACATGTATCATATCTCTAGTAGAACATGTATCATATCTCTAGTAGATCATGTATCAAATCTCTAGTAGAACATGTATCATATCTCTAGTAGAACATGTATCATATCTCTAGTAGAACATGTATCATCTCTCTAGTAGATCATGAATCTCTAGATATCTCTAGTAGAACATGTATCATATCTCTAGTAGAACATGTATAATATCTCTAGTAGATCATGTATCATATCTCTAGTAGAACATGTATCAAATCTCTAGTAGAACATATATCATATCTCTAGTAGAACATGTATCATATCTCTAGTAGAACATGTATCATATCTCTAGTAGAACATGTATCATATCTCTAGTAGAACATGTATCACATCTCTACTAGAACATGTATCATATCTCTAGTAGAACATGTATCATATCTCTAGTAGAACATGTATCATATCTCTAGTAGAACATGTATCATATCTCTAGTAGAACATGTATCATATCTCTAGTAGATCATGTATCATATCTCTAGTAGAACATGTATCATATCTCTAGTAGAACATGAATCATATCTATAGTAGAACATGTATCATATCTCTAGTAGAACATGAATCATATCTATAGTAGAACATGTATCATATCTCTAGTAGAACATGTATCATATCTCTAGTAGAACATGTATCATATCTCTAGTAGAACATGTATCATATCTCTAGTAGAACATGAACCATATCTCTAGTAGAACATGAATCATATCTCTAGTAGAACATGTATCATATCTCTAGTAGAACATGTATCATATCTCTAGTAGAACATGTATCATATCTCTAGTAGAACATGTATCATATCTCTAGTAGAACATGAATCATATCTATAGTAGAACATGTATCATATCTCTAGTAGAACATGTATCATATCTCTAGTAGAACATGTATCATATCTCTAGTAGAACAAGTATAATATCTCTAGTAGAACATGTATCATATCTCTAGTAGAACATGAATCATATCTCTAGTAGAACATGAATCATATCTCTAGTAGAACATGTATCATATCTCTAGTAGAACATGAATCATATATCTAGTAGAACATGTATAATATCTCTAGTAAAACATGTATCATATCTCTAGTAGAACATGTATCAAATCTCTAGTAGAACATGTATCATATCTCTAGTAGAACATGTATCATATCTCTAGTAGATCATGTATCATATCTCTAGTAGAACATGTATCATATCTCTAGTAGAACATGTATCATATCTCTAGTAGAACATGAATCATATCTCTAGTAGAACATGTATCATATCTCTAGTAGAACATGTATCATATCTCTAGTAGAACATGTATCATATCTCTAGTAGAACATGTATCATATCTCTAGTAGAACATGTATCATATCTCTAGTAGAACATGTATCATATCTCTAGTAGAACATGAATCATATCTCTAGTAGAACATGTATCATATCTCTAGTAGAACATGTATCATATCTCTAGTAGAACATGTATCATATCTCTAGTAGAACATGTATCATATCTCTAGTAGAACATGTATCATATCTCTAGTAGAACATGTATAATATCTCTAGATATCTCTAGTTACCATAGTCTGAGTCTTTGAAGCAGGCGTCCATGTGATCATCATCATCATCATCATCGAACTCAGCGTTGCTGTTCTTCATCGGCCGCTTTCTGTTCCCTCCTCCTGCTCCTCCCTTCCGTCCAGCCGTGGTGGTGTTGCCCCAGGCCCCAGGGGTGTCGGAAGAGATGGCAGCGGCCCCGGCGGAAGCCCCGGAGGACAGGTTGGCCATAGACAACATCCCCTGAATGGCCTCCTGTGTGCTGGGAGATGCAGGTGGCTGACTGTAAGTACGTCAATAAGAAATAACACAATAACACATTACACTGCTGGAAGATGTACCCGCCGGAGAGAGAGAGAGAGATCGAGAGAGAATAGAGAGAGAGAGAGAGAGAGAGAGAGAGAGAGAGAGAGAGAGAGAGAGAGAGAGAGAGAGAGAGAGAGAGAGAGAGAGAGAGAGACAGATCGAGAGAGAGACAGATCGAGAGAGAGACAGATCGAGAGAGAGAGAGAGAGAGAGAGAGAGAGAGAGAGAGAGAGACAGATCGAGAGAGAGAGAGAGAGAGAGAGAGAGAGAGAGAGAGAGAGAGAGAGAGAGAGAGAGAGAGAGAGAGATCGAGAGAGAGAGAGAGAGAGAGAGAGAGAGAGAGAGAGAGAGAGAGAGAGAGAGAGAGAGAGAGAGAGAGAGAGAGAGAGAGAGAGAGAGAGAGAGAGAGAGAGAGAGAGAGAGAGAGAGATCGAGAGAGAGAGAGAGAGAGAGAGAGAGAGACAGATCGAGAGAGAGAGAGAGAGAGAGAGAGAGAGAGAGAGAGAGAGACAGATCGAGAGAGAGAGAGAGAGAGAGAGAGAGAGAGAGAGAGAGAGAGAGAGAGAGAGCGAGAGAGAGAGAGAGAGAGAGAGAGACAGATCGAGAGAGAGAGAGAGAGAGAGAGAGAGAGAGAGAGAGAGAGAGGACAGAGAGAGAGAGAGAGAGAGAGATCGAGAGAGAGAGAGAGAGAGAGAGAGAGAGAGAGACAGATCGAGAGAGAGAGACAGAGAGATCGAGAGAGATCGAGAGAGAGAGAGAGAGAGAGAGAGAGAGAGAGAGATTGAGAGAGAGAGAGAGAGAGAGGGATAATACTAATGAGACCTGGTTCAAATACTTGAAAAATATTTTCAAATACTTTTTGAGTCGGTCTTGAGTGTAGGGCTGGGCGGTAAACCGTATTTTACTATATACCGGTATCGATACACGGACCGGTTTGAGTTTTTATTTTACCTTCTACAATGGTATTTTAATGTTTGTTTTTTTAAATGTGATACGCAACTCCGGCACGTATAATGTCCCTTTTTATAGTTCACTCCATTTTGCTACTTCAGTCTTCGCTCTCTCCTGCTGCTGCTTGCTGTCACTCAAGGAGTGAGCGGTTGTTTGCTGCTTGCTGCCCCCTGTCACTCAAGGAGAGAGCAGTTATTTGCTGCTTGCTGCCCCCTGTCACTCAAGGAGAGAGCGGTTGTTTGCTGCTTGCTGCCCCCTGTCACTCAAGGAGTGA
The DNA here is from genome assembly GCF_020615455.1 of Coregonus clupeaformis. Lineage (NCBI taxonomy): Eukaryota > Metazoa > Chordata > Actinopteri > Salmoniformes > Salmonidae > Coregonus > Coregonus clupeaformis. The sequence goes on from NW_025534157.1 coordinate 109,358, forward strand.
GCGGTTGTTTGCTGCTTGCTGCCCCCTGTCACTCAAGGAGAGAGCAGTTATTTGCTGCTTGCTGCCCCCTGTCACTCAAGGAGAGAGCGGTTGTTCGACCACAGTCAAATCAAGTGTAGACATTACCATGAAATGTTTACTTACAAGCCTTAAGAATATATTTACAAAATAAACAAAAGTAAAAAAAATAAAAAGAAGTAATACAATAAAATAACAATAAAAAGGCTTTACACAGGGGGTCAATGTGTGGGGGGTCAATGTGTGAGGGGTCAATGTGTGGGGGGTCAATGCAAATAGTCTGGGTGCCCATTTGAATAATTGTTCAGCAGTCTTATGGCTTGGGGGTATAAGCTGTTAAGGAGCCTTTTGGACCTAGACTTGGCGCTCCGGTACCGCTTGCTGTGCGGTAGCAGAGAAAACAGTCTATGACTTGGGTAACTGGAGTCTGACACCACCTGGTATAGAGGTCCTGGATGGCAGGAAGCTTGGCCCCAGTGATGTACTGTGCCGTACGCACTACCCTCTGTAGTGCCTTACGGTAGGATGTCGAGCAGTTGCCGTACCAGGTGGTGATGCAACCGGTCAGGATGCTCTCGATGGTGCAGCTGTATAACTTTTTGAGGATCTGGGGACCCATGCCAAATCTTTTCAGTCTCATGAGGGGGAAAAGGCGTTGTCGTGCCCTCTTCACGACTGTCTTGGTGTTTGGACCATGATAATTTGTTGGTGATGTGGACACCAAGGAACTTGAACCTCTCGGCCCGCTCCACTACAGCCCCGTCGATGTGAATGGGGGTGTGTTCGACCCTCCTTTGTCTTGCTCACGTTGAGGGAGAGGTTGTTGTCCTGGCACCACACTGCCAGGTCTCTGACCTCCTCCCTATAGGCTGTCTCATCGTTGTTGGTGATCAGGCCTACCACCGTTGTGTCATCAGCAAACTTAATGATGGTGTTGGAGTCGTGCTTGGCCACGCAGCCATGGGTGAACAGGGAGTACAGTAGGGGACAAAGCATGCACCCCTGATGGGCCCCTGTGTTAAGTCAGGAAGTCCAGGATCCAGTTGCAGAGGGAGGTGTTTAGTCCCAGGGTCCTTAGCTTAGTGATGAGATTTGTGGGCACTATGGTGTTGAACGCTGAGCTGTAGTCAATGAACAGCATTCTCACATAGGTGTTCCGTTTGTCCAGGTGGGAAAGGACAGTGTGAGTGCAATTGAGATTGCATCATCTGTGGATCTGTTGGGGCAGTATGTGAGTTGAAGTAGGTCTAGGGTTTCCGGGAGGATGGTGTTGATGTGAGCCATGACCAGCCTTTCAAAGGACTTCATGGCTACCGACGTGAGTGCTATGGGGCGGTAGTCATTTAGGCAGGTTACCTTCGCTTTCTTGGACACAGGGACTAGGGTGGTCTGCTTGAAACGTGTAGGTATTACAGACTCGGTCAGGGAGAGATTGAAAATGTCAGTGAAGACACTTGCCAGTTGGTCTGCGCATGCTCTGAGTACACGTCCTGGTAATCCGTTTGGCCCGCGGCCTTGTACAGTTGAAGTCGGAAGTTTACATACATTTAGGTTGGAGTCATTAAAACTTGTTTTTCAACCACTCCACAAATTTCTTGTTAACAAACTATAGTTTTGGCAAGTCGGTTACGACATCTACTTTGTGCATGACAAGTAATTTTTCTAACAATTGTTTACAGACAGATTATTTCACTTATAATTCACTATATCACAATTCCAGTGGGTCGGAAGTTTACATACACTAAGTTGACTGTGCCTTTAAACAGCTTGGAAAATTCCAGAAAATGATGTCATGGCTTTAGAAGCTTCTGATAGGCTAATTGACATAATTTTAGTCAATTGGAGGTGTACCTGTGGATGTATTTCAAGGCCTACCTTCAAACTCAGTGCCACTTTGATTGACATGGGAAAATCTAAAGAAATCAACCAAGACCTCAGAAAAAATATTGTAGACCTCCACAAGTCTGGTTCATCCTTGGGAGCAATTTCCAAACGCCTGAAGGTACCACGTTCATCTGTACAAACAATAGTATGCAAGTATAAACACCATGGGACCACGCAGCCGTCATACCGCTCAGGAAGGAGATGCGTTCTGGTCTGATGAAACAAAAAATAGAACTGTTTGGCCATAATGACCATTGTTATGTTTGGAGGAAAAAGGAGGTTGCTTACAAGCTGAAGAGCACCATCCCAACCGTGAAGCACGGGGGTGGCAGCATCATGCTGTGGGGGTGCTTTGCTGCAGGAGGGACTGGTGCACTTCACAAAATAGATGGCAACATGAGGAAGGAAATGTATGTGGATATATTGAAGCAACATCTCAAGACATCAGTCAGGAAGTTAAAGCTTGGTCACAAATGGGTCTTTCAAATGGACAATGATCCCAAGCATACTTCCAAAGTTGTGGCAAAAATGCTTAAGGACAACAAACTCAAGGTATTGGAGTGGCCATCACAAAGCCCTGACCTCAATCCTATAGAAAATGTGTGGGCAGAACTGAAAAAGTGTATGTAAACTTCTGACCCACTGGGAATGTGATGAAAGAAATAAAAGCTAAAATAAATAATTCTAGGCTACCAATGTTTGGAGAGGAGGAGGTTGTTGGGTGAGGTCGTCGGGTAAGCTTGGCTTTATACATAGCTTGGGCTTTGTCGAGTAAAGCTTAAACTATGTATTTAGATTGTAGTTAGGTATTGTAGGTAGTTATCGTGGGTTGTTGTATGTAATTATTGTAGGTTAGTATTGTATTTGGCTGAGCCCGGTGAAGCACGAAGCTAGCTAGCTAACCCACTACCTGGACTAGCTGGCGGGTAGCTACTGGCAACTATTAGCAACGGTATAGTTGTTTCACGCCTGAGAGTGCCTGTAATTTCGCCAGCTGGCTGCCTACAATAATTACATACAATAATGCCTACCATTCAGCTGTTTTCTAACCTCATTGTCTGAACCGTTAACGTTAGGTAGTAAGTGGATACTGTGCTTGATTTAGCTAGCTTGTTGCTACCTGGCTGGCTACTAGTAAACAATAGCTGGAACGACCTAGCGAACAGACGCGAACTGGCTGAGTCAATTCAGTGGCTAGCTTTGCACTTGGCTAGCTAACAGTAGCTGCTAGGGGTAAGTCATAACCTACATTTGTGTTTTGTTTTTATATATTGGTAGCCAGAGTCGTTCAAGGAATTCGGGACATGGGTGACTAGTTAACATTAGCTTGGCTCTCTCTGTGTGTTCGTGCCGTGAAAGGAGGGGTTTTTTCTTTGTCTGAAAGCAATGGCTAGCTAGTATGCTAACTATTCTAGCTAACTAACTGACTGAATAAGTTGACGACGGACTCGCTCAAGCTGTCGGGACTAACCCACAACGTTAGACACGGACACGAACGATCTACTTGGCGTGTTGACACACTGGTGGTATGTTGTGGCCGAGTATTGGTGCTAAACCGTGTTGTTGGAGTCCGGCATGCTAGCTGTCTGTGGCGTCTTATGACTAGGTGCCCTGGACGATTTTCACGGAAAAATACTGTACCAAGTTAGCTAGCTGAATAAACTAAGTTGGTCTATTCCTAGAAAACATTGAACCGCTGTAGATTACAACAATTATAGTTTCTGAGGTGGAAGTTGGGAGAGTTATATTTGGGTGTTGTGGTGAGGGAGGCCCCGCTCTCTCCTTTCCCAGATGTTTAGTTCATTTCATTCCGATCCCCTTTTGCATTATTGTAGCCATTTTCTGTAGCCTGTCAACTATGCCTCTGTCTATCCCTGTTCTCTCCTCTTCGCACAGGCTATACAAACGCCTCACACCGCGTGGCTGCTGCCTCTCTAACCTGGTGGTCCCTGCACGCACCACCCACGTGGAGTTCCAGGTCTCAGGCAGCCTCTGGAACTGCCGTTCCGCGGCCAACAAGGCAGAGTTCACCTCAGCCTATGCTACCCTCCAGTCCCTCGACTTCTTGGCACTGACGGAAACATGGATTACCACTGAAAACACTGCTACTCCTACTGCTCTCTCCTCGTCTGACCATGTGTTCTCGCATACCCCGAGAGCATCTGGTCAGCGGGGTGGTGGCACAGGAATCCTCATCTCTCCCAAGTGGACATTCTCTCTTTTCCCCCTGACCCATCTGTCTATCTACTCATTTGAATTCCATGCTGTCACAGTCACTAGCCCATTTAAGCTTAACATCCTTGTCATTTATCGCCCTCCAGGTTCCCTTGGAGAGTTCATCACTGAGCTTGACGCCTTGATAAGTTCCTTTCCTGAGGATGGCTCACCCCTCACAGTTCTCCCTACGTCTACCTTTGACTCATTTCTCTCTGCCTACTTCTTTCCACTCCTCTCCTCTTTTGACCTCACCCTCTCACCGCCCCCCCCCTACTCACAAGGCAGGCAATACGCTTGACCTCATCTTTACTAGATGCTGTTCTTCTACTAATCTCACTGCAACTCCCCTCCATGTCTCCGAACACTACTTTGTATCCTTTTCTCTTTCGCTCTCCTCCAACACTACTCACTCTGCCCCTACTCAGATGGTAATGCGCCGTCGCAACCTTCGCTCTCTCTCTCCCGTTACTCTCTCCTCTTCCATCCTATCATCTCTTCCCTCTGCTCAATCTCCTGATTCTGCCTCCTCAACCCTCCTCTCCTCCCTTTCTACATCCTTTGACTCTCTATGTCCCCTATCCTCCCAGCCGGCTCGGTCCTCCCCTCCAGCTCCGTGGCTTGACGACTCATTGCGAGCTCACAGAACAGGGCTCCAGGCAGCCGAGCGGAAATTGAGGAAAACTAGAATCCCTGCGGACCTGGCATCTTTTCACTCCCTCCTCTCTACATTTTCTTCATCTGTTTCTGCTGCTAAGGCCATTTTCTACCACTCTAAATTCCAAGCATCTGCCTCTAACCCTAGGAAGCTCTTTGCCACCTTCTCCTCCCTGCTGAATCCTCCTCCCCCTCCCCCCTCCTCCCTCTCTGTGGATGACTTCGTCAACCATTTTGAAAAGAAGGTTGACGACATCCGATCCTCGTTTGTTAAGTCAAATGGCACTGCTGGTCCTGCTCACACTGCCCTACCCTATGCTTTGACTTCTTTCTCCCCTCTCTCTCCAGATAAAATCTTGCGACTTGTGACGGCCGGCCGCCCAACAACCTGCCCGCTTGACCCTCCTCTCTTCTCCAAACCATCTCCGGTGACCTTCTCCCTTACCTCACCTCGCTGATCAACTCATCCTTGACCGCTGGCTATGGCTATGTTGCACCCCTTCTCAAAAAACCAACACTCGATCCCTCTGATGTCAACAACTACAGACCAGTATCCCTTCTTTCTTTTCTCTCCAAAAGTATTGAGCGTGCCGTCTTTAGCCAACTCTCTTGCTATGTCTCTCAGAATGACCTTCTTGATCCAAACCAGTCAGGTTTCAAGACTGGTCATTCAACTGAGACTGCTCTTCTCTGTGTCACGGAGGCTCTCCGCACTGCTAAAGCTAACTCTCTCTCCTCTGCTCTTGTCCTTCTAGACCTGTCTGCTGCCTTTGATACTGTGAACCATCAGATCCTCCTCTCCACCCTCTCCGAGCTGGGCATCTCCGGCGCGGCTCACTCTTGGATTGCGTCCTACCTGACCGGTTGCTCCTACCAAGTGGCGTGGCGGAAGCTGTCTCCGCACCACGTGCTCTCACCACTGGTGTCCCCCAGGGCTCAGTTCTAGGCCCTCTCCTATTCTCGCTATACACCAAGTCACTTGGCTCTGTCATATCCTCACATGGCCTCTCCTATCATTGCTACGCTGACGATACACAACTAATCTTCTCCTTTCCCCCTTCTGATAACCAGGTGGCGAATCACATCTCTGCATGTCTGGCAGACATATCAGTATGGATGACGGATCACCACCTCAAGCTGAACCTTGGCAAGACGGAGCTGCTCTTCCTCCCGGGGAAGGACTGCCTGTTCCATGATCTCGCCATCACGGTTGACAACTCCGTTGTGTCCTCCTCCCAGAGTGCGAAGAGCCTTGGCGTGACCCTGGACAACACCCTGTCATTCTCCGCTAACATCAAGGCGGTGACCCGATCCTGTATGTTCATGCTCTACAACATTCGGAGAGTACGACCCTGCCTTACACAGGAAGCGGCACAGGTCCTAATCCAGGCACTTGTCATCTCCCGTCTGGATTACTGCAACTCGCTGTTGGCTGGGCTCCTGCCTGTGCCATTAAACCCCTACAACTCATCCAGAATGCACGCAGCCCGTCTGGTGTTCAACCTTCCCAAGTTCTCTCCACGTCACCCCGCTCCTCCGCACACTCCACTGGCTACCAGTTGAAGCTCGCATCTGTTACAAGACCATGGTGCTTGCCTACGGAGCTGTGAGGGGAACGGCACCTCCGTACCTTCAGGCTCTGATCAGTCCCTACCCCCAAACGAGGGCATTGCGTTCATCCACCTCTGGCCTGCTGGCTCCCTTCCTCTGCGGAAGCATAGTTCCCGCTCAGCCCAGTCAAAACTGTTCGCTGCTCTGGCACCCCAATGGTGGAACAAGCTCCCTCGACGCCAGGACAGCGGAGTCACTCACCACCTTCGGAGACATTTGAAACCCCACCTCTTTAAGGAATACCTGGGATAGGATAAAGTAATCCTTCTACCCCCTTACCCCAACCCACCCCCCACAAAAAAAAATAAAATAAAAAACATTGTAAAGTGGTTATCCCACTGGCTATAAGGTGAATGCACCAATTTGTAAGTCGCTCTGGATAAGAGCGTCTGCTAAATGACGTAAATGTAAAAAATGTAAATGTATAGTTAAATACGTGAACAATTGAGTTTGACCGGTAAAGCTCTGCTGCTTCAGGCCGCTCTCCTTTTTGATTAAACAGCAGCATTTTTTACAAGCTGTGTAGCCTACTCGGTTCCTTCGTTGTCAAAGACAATTCTATCAAATGTAGCTAAAATATCGCTCTTTCCTTGGCTCTGATGTTCATGTTACTGATGGGTCCTTGGCTACAATGATGTTGCAATTCCTCTCTTGAAGGCTTCATCCTTCACTGACGTAGGCTACGTTGGCATCTGAGGTAAAGCAGTGACGCCTGGCTACAACTAGAGCTGACGGAAGGGGGAGGGTGGAAATGACATTTTTGTAAATGTTTATTAAGTCAACTATATTAGGCCTATACACAGTAGATTTTTGTATGAAATGCTCCACACATTACATATTTCTAACCCCCCCTCCCCCCACTTCCAAGAACTCAGTTTATAGCTATTCCTGTACTGCCCATTCCTGTACTGCCCATTCCTGTACTGCCTACTTCCTGTACTGCCCATTCCTGTACTGCCTATTCCTGTACTTCCTACTTCCTGTGGACTGTCGATAATGTCCTGTCCCGAACTTGACTCTAGAACTCCTCTCCCATTCCTGCCAGAATCCCGTGGGACCGGCAAGACCCGCGGAGTCCTGTTCCTCTACTATAGACACTCTGTGTGTGTTTGTGTTCTTGTGTTTGTGTTCTTGCATGCGTGTGTTGGTTGGTTGTATGGTATCTACCTGTTGACGCTGTAGTCGATGCCTCCCACTGCCTTGCTGGCCTGTAGCAGGTCCAGGATGCCCGCCGTGCTGCCAGCCTTCTTCTTAACCTTCAACTTACGACCTTTCACCTCCCGCTTGACCTCTGGCTTGACTTCTGTGTCGATGTGGAGCGACTCCTCATCTGACGAGTCAGTCTTCTGAGAATGGAATAAAACAAAACTTTTTTATTGTCCCACACAAACTGAACACAAGAAGAGCATAGAATAAAACTTTATTGTCCCACACACACTGAACACAAGAAGAGCATAGAATAAAACTTTATTGTCCCACACACACTGAACACAAGAAGAGCATAGAATAAAACTTTATTGTCCCACACACACTGAACACAAGAAGAGCATAGAATAACACTTTATTGTCCCACACACTGAACACAAGAAGAGCATAGAATGGAACTTTGCAATCCACTGTGACACGGAAATACCCAAACCCACCATACACCACGCAGGCAGACGTCTAGGTCACACTGGTGATCTCAACCCTGACCCGTCAGTTAGGATACGCACCAATACATTTACACTATGATTAAACACACACACACACACACCCACTACTACTGTTATGACTATGACCTGGTTAAATAGTGAAGTAGGCCTGCAACAGGGCTGGATGGGGAGGGCTAGATATACACTACCGTTCAAAAGTCTGGGGTCATTTAGAAATATCCTTGTTTTCCATGAAAACATACATGAAATGAGTTTGAATAGGAAATATAGCAAAATGAATAGGAAATGTAGTCATTGACAAGGTTAGAAATAATGATTTTTAATTGAAATAATAATTGTGTCCTTCAAACTCCATTTGCAGCAATTACAGTGGGGAGAACAAGTATTTGATACACTACCGATTTTTCAGGTTTTCCTACTTACAAAGCATGTAGAGGTCTGTAATTTTTATCATAGGTAGTACACTTCAACTGTGAGAGACGGAATACCAGAAAAACACATTGTATGATTTTTAAGTAATTAATTTGCATTTTATTGCATGACATAAGTATTTGATACATCAGAAAAGCAGAACTTAATATTTGGTACAGAAACCTTTGTTTGCAATTACAGAGATCATACGTTTCCTGTAGGTCTTGACCAGGTTTGCACACACTGCAGCAGGGATTTTGGCCCACTCCTCCATACAGACCTTCTCCAGATCCTTCAGGTTTCAGGTCTGTCGCTGGGCAATATGGACTTTCAGCTCCCTCCAAAGATTTTCTATTGGATTCAGGTCTGGAGACTGGCTAGGCCACTCCAGGACCTTGAGATGCTTCTTACGGAGCCACTCCTTAGTTGCCCTGGCTGTGTGTTTCGGGTCGTTGTCATGCTGGAAGAACCAGCCACGACCCATCTTCAATGCTCTTACTGAGGGAAGGAGGTTGTTGGCCAAGATCTCGCGATACATGGCCTCATCCATCCTCCCCTCAATACGGTGCAGTCGTCCTGTCCCCTTTGCAGAAAAGCATCCCCAAAGAATGATGTTTCCACCTCCATGCATCACGGTTGGGATGGTGTTCTTGGGGGTGTTCCTCTTCCTTCTTCTTCCTCCAAACACGGCGAGTGGAGTTTAGACCAAAAGCTCTATTTTTGTCTCATCAGACCACTTGACCTTCTCCCATTCCTCCTCTGGATCATCCAGATGGTCATTGGCAAACTTCAGACGGGCCTGGACATGCGCTGGCTTGAGCAGGGGGACCTTGCGTGCAGGATCTTAATCCATGACGGCGTAGTGTGTTACTAATGGTTTTCTTTGAGACTGTGGTCCCAGCTCTCTTCAGGTCATTGACCAGGTCCTGCCGTGTAGTTCTGGGCTGATCCCTCACCTTCCTCATGATCATTGATGCCCCACGAGGTGAGATCTTGCATGGAGCCCCAGACCGAGGGTGATTGACCGTCATCTTGAACTTCTTCCATTTTCTAATAATTGCGCCAACGGTTGTTGCCTTCTCACCAAGCTGCTTGCCTATTACCCTGTAGCCCATCCCAGCCTTGTGCAGGTCTACAATTTTATCCTTGATGTCCTTACACAGCTCTCTGGTCTTGGCCATTGTGGAGAGGTTGGAGTCTGTATGATTGAGTGTGTGGACAGGTGTTTTTTATACAGGTAACGAGTTCAAACAGGTGCAGTTAATACAGATAATGAGTGGAAAAACAGGAGGGCTTCTTAAAGAAAAACTAACAGGTCTGTGAGAGCCGGAATTTTTACTGGTTGGTAGGTGATCAAATACTTATGTCATGCAATAAAATGCAAATTCATTACTTAAAAATCATACAATGTGATTTTCTGGATTTTTGTTTTAGATTCCGTCTCTCACAGTTGAAGTGTAGCTATGATAAAAATTACAGACCTCTACATGCTTTGTAAGTAGGAAAACCTGCAAAATCGGCAGTGTATCAAATACTTGTTCTCCCCACTGTACAGCCTTGCAGACCTTTGGCATTCTAGTTGTCAATTTGTTGAGGTAATCTGAAGAGATTTCACCCCATGCTTCCTGAAGCAACTCCCACAAGTTGGATTGGCTTGATGGGCACTTCTTACGTACCATACGGTCAAGCTGCTCCCACAACAGCTCAATAGGGTTGAGATCCATTATAGACAGAATACCAGCTGACTGCTTCTTCCCTAAATAGTTATTGCATAGTTTGGAGCTGTGCTTTGGGTCATTGTCCTGTTGTAGGAGGAAATTGGCTCCAATCAAGCACCATCCACAGGGTATGGCATGGCGTTGCAAAATGGAGTGATAGCCTTCCTTTTTCAAGATCCCTTATACCATGTACAAATCTCCCACTTTACCACCACCAAAGCACCCCCAGACCATCACATTGCCCCCACCATGATGGCCTCCAGCATCTTTTAATTTAATTTTAATTTGGTCTGCGTCTCAAATGTTCTCTTTGTGATCCGAACACCTCAAACTTCGATTCGTCTGTCCATAACACTTTTTTCCAATCTTCCTCTGTCCAGTGTCTGTGTTCTTTTGCCCATCTTTTCTTTTTATTGTCTGAGATATGGCTTTATAGACTGATCATGTCTTTGTCAGTGGGCAAACGTACAAAATCAGCAGGGGATCAAATCCTTTTTTCCCTCACTGTACACTATCAAGCATTTCACACATTATTTAGACACTGACTGTTGGCACTTGGTGGCCAATAGCAACACCCCTAAAGAAAAGGCTTTAGATGTGCCAAGTGAACCTGCAACCACAACACTTCAAAAACACTTGACATAAGATCTTCTCTAAGCATTATAGGAATATGGTTCTGAATATACACTACCGAATATATATGAATATATATATGAATATATATATGAATATACACTACCGTTCAAATGTTTGGGGTCACTTAGAAATGTCCTCGTTTTCGAAAGAAAAGCAATTTTTTGGTCCATTAAAATAACATCAAATTGATCAGAAATACAGCGTAGACATTAATGTTGTAAATGGTTATTGTAGCTGAAACGGCTGATTTTTAATGGAATATCTACATAGGTGTACAGAGGCCCATTATCAGCAACCATCAGTCCCGTGTTCCAATGACACATTGTGTTTGCTAATCCAAGTTTATCATTTTAAAAGGCTAATTGATCATTAGAAAACCCTTTTGCAATTATGTTAGCACAGCTGAAAACGATTGTGTTGATTAAAGACGCAATAAAACTGGCCTTCTTGAGACTAGTTGAGTATCTGGAGCATCAGCAATTGTGGGTTTGATTACAGGATCAAAATGGCCAGAAACAAAGAACCTTTTTCTGAAACTCGTCAGTCTATTCTTGTTCTTGTTGTAAATAGTACCCGCAAAACACCAGTCTCAACGTCAACAGTGAAGAGGCGACTCCGGGATGCTAACCTTCTAGGCAGAGTTGCAAAGAAAAGTCCAGTGTCTGTGTCCTTTTACCCATCTTAATCTTTTATTTTTATTACCAGTCTGAGATTTGGCTTTTTCTTTGCAACTCTGCCTAGAAGGTCAGCATCCCGGAGTCGCCTCTTCACTGTTGACGTTGAGACTGGTGTTTTGCAGGTACTATTTAATGAAGCTGCCAGTTGAGGACCTGTGAGGCATCTGTTTCTCAAACTAGACACTAATGTATTTGTCCTCTTGCTCAGTTGTGCACCGGGGCCTCCCAATCCTCTTTCTATTCTGGTTAGAGCCAGTTTGCGCTGTTCTTTGAAAGGAGTAGTATACAGTAGTATTCAGTTTCTTGGCAATTTCTCGTTTGGAATAGCCTTCATTTCTTAGAACAAGAATAGACTGACGAGTTTCAGAAGAAAGTTCTTTGTTCTGACCATTTTGAGTCTGTAATCGAACCCACAATTGCTGATGTTCCAGATACTCAACTAGTCTCAAGAAGGCCAGATTTATTGCTTATTTAATCAGCAAAACAGTTTTCAGCTGTGCTAACATAATTGCAAAAGGGTTTTCTAATGATCAATTAGCCTTTTAAAATGATAAACTTGGATTAGCAAACACAACGTGCCATTGGAACACAGGACTGATGGTTGCTGATAATGGGCCTCTGTACGCCTATGTAGATATTCCATTAAAAAAATCAGCCGTTTCCAGCTACAATAGCCATTTACAACATTAGCAATGTCTACACTGTATTTCTGATCAATTTTATGTTATTTTAATGGACAAAAAAATACATTTTCTTTCAAAAACAAGGACATTTCTAAGTGACCCCAAACTTTTGAACGGTAGTGTAGGTCTCACTCTGCCCTCCCCTAACCTCTCAACTATACATCCCTACATCTGGCCTCTCTCTCTCAATGGTGTTTGTTCTTCACTGGTTACACAACTCTTGCTGCTGTGATGGCACACTGTGGTAGTTCACCCAATATATATTGGAGTTTATCAAAATTGGATTTGTTTTCAAATTCTTTGAGGGTCTGTGTAATCTGAGGGAAATATGTGTCTCTAATATGGTCATACATTTGGTTAGGAAGTGCATCTCAGTTTCTACCTCATTTCGTGGGCAGTGTGCACATACAGTGAGGGAAAAAAGTATTTGATCCCCTGCTGATTTTGTACATTTGCCCATTGACAAAGAAATGATCAGTCTATAATTTTAATGGTAGATTTTATTTGAACAGTGAGAGACAGAATAACAACAACAAAAATCCAGAAAAACGTATGTCACATTTTTTTATAAATTGATTCGCATTTTAATGAGGGAAACAAGTATTTGACCCCCTCTCAATCAGAAAGATCTCTGGCTCCCAGGTGTCTTTTATACAGGTAACGAGCTGAGATTAGGAGCACACTCTTAAAGGGAGTGCTCCTAATCTCAGTTTGTTACCTGTATAAAAGACACCTGTCCACAGAAGCAATCAATCAATCAGATTCCAAACTCTCCACCATGGCCAAGACCAAAGAGCTCTCCAAGGATGTCCGGGACAAGATTGTAGACCTACAAGGCTGGAATGGGCTACAAGACCATCGCCAAGCAGCTTGGTGAGAAGGTGACAACAGTTGGTGCGATTATTCGCAAATGGAAGAAACACAAAATAACTGTCAATCTCCCTCGGCCTGGGGCTCCATGCAAGATCTCACCTCGTGGAGTTGCAATGATCATGAGAACGGTGAGGAATCAGCCCAGAACTACACAGGAGGATCTTGTCAATGATCTCAAGGCAGCTGGGACCATAGTCACCAAGAAAACAATTGGTAACACACTACGCCGTGAAGGACTGAAATCCTGCAGCGCCCGCAAAGGTCCCCCCTGCTCAAGAAAGCACATACAGGGCCGTCTGAAGTTTGCCAATGAACATCTGAATGATTCAGAGGAGAACTGGGTGAAAGTGTTGTGGTCAGATGAGACCAAAATCGAGCTCTTTGGCATCAACTCAACTCGCTGTGTTTGGAGGAGGAATGCTGCCTATGACCCCAATAACACCATCCCCACCGCCAAATATGGAGGTGGAAACATTATGCTTTGGGGGTGTTTTTCTGCTAAGGGGACAGGACAACTTCACCGCATCAAAGGGACGATGGACGGCGCCATGTACCATCAAATCTTGGGTGAGAACCTCCTTCCCTCAGCCAGGGCATTGAAAATGGGTCGTGGATGGGTATTCCAGCATGACATTGACCCAAAACACACAGCCAAGGCAACAAAGGAGTGGCTCAAGAAGAAGCACATTAAGGTCCTGGAGTGGCCTAGCCAGTCTCCAGACCTTAATCCCATAGAAAATCTGTGGAGGGAGCTGAAGGTTCGAGTTGACAAACTTCAGCCTCGAAACCTTAATGACTTGGAGAAGATCTGCAAAGAGGAGTGGGACAAAATCCCTCCTGAGATGTGTGCAAACCTGGTGGCCAACTACAAGAAACGTCTTGACCTCTGTGATTGCCAACAAGGGTTTTGCCACCAAGTACTAAGTCATGTTTTGCAGAGGGGTCAAATACTTATTTCCCTCATTAAAATGTAAATCAATTTATAACATTTTTGACATGCGTTTTTCTTGATTTTGTTGTTGTTATTGTCTCTCACTGTTCAAATAAACCTACCATTAAAATTATAGACTGGGACAGAAACACCAGATCATCAGCAAACAGTAGACATGACTTCAGATTATAGTAGGGTGAGGCCAGGTGCTGCAGACTGTTCTAGTGCCCTCGCCAATTCGTTTAAATACAGTGCATTTGTAAAGTATTCAGACCCCTTCACTTTTTTTTTCTCCACATTTTGTTACGTTACAGCCTTATTCTAAAATTGATTAAATTAACTTTCTTTCCTCATCAATCTACACACAATACCCCATAATGACAAAGCGAAAACAGGTTTTTATTTACATAAGTATTCAGACCCTTTGCTATGACACTCAGGTGCATCCTGATTCCATTGATCATCCTTGAGATTTTTCTACAACTTGATTGGGGTCCACCTGTGGTAAACTCAACTGATTGGACATGATTTGGAAAGGCACACACCTGTCTATATAAGGTCCCACAGTTGACAGTGCATGTCAGAGCAAAAACCAAGCCATGAGGTCGAAGGAATTGTCCGTAGAGCTCAGAGACATGATTGTGTCGAGGCACAGATGACGACTTGTGACGGCCGGCCGCCCAACAACCTGCCCGCTTGATCCTATCCCCTAGTCTCTTCTCCAGACCATTTCCGGAGACCTTCTCCCTCACCTCGCTCATCAACTCATCCTTGACCGCTGGCCATGTCCCTTCCGTCTTCAAGAGAGCGAGAGTTGCACCCCCTCCTCAAAAAACCTACACTCGATCCCTCTGATGGCAACAACTACAGACCAGTATCCCTTCTTTCCTTTCTCTCCAAAACTGCTGAGCATGCTGTCTCTAGCGAACTCTCCTGCTATCTCTCTCAGAATGACCTTCTTGATCCAAACCAGTCAGGTTTCAAGACTGGTCATTCAACTGAGACTGCTCTTCTCTGTGTCACGGAGGCTCTCCGCACTGCTAAAGCTAACTCTCTCTCCTCTGCTCTTGTCCTTCTAGACCTATCTGCTGCCTTTGATACTGTGAACCATCAGATCCTCCTCTCCACCCTCTCCGAGCTGGGCATCTCCAGCGCTGCTCACTCTTGGATTGCGTCCTACCTGACAGGTCGCTCCTACCAGGTGGCGTGGCGAGAAGCTGTCTCCGCACCACGTGCTCTCACCACTGGTGTCCCCCAGGGCTCAGTTCTAGGCCCTCTCCTATTCTCTCTATACACCAAGTCACTTGGCTCTGTCATATCCTCACATGGTCTCTCCTATCATTGCTACGCAGACGACACACAATTAATTTTCTCCTTTCCCCCTTCTGATAACCAGGTGGCAAATCGCATCTCTGCATGTCTGGCAGACATATCAGTGTGGATGTCGGATCACCACCTCAAGCTGAACCTCGGCAAGACGGAGCTGCTCTTCCTCCCGGGGAAGGACTGCCCGCTCCATGATCTCGCCATAACGGTTGACAACTCCATTGTGTCTTCCTCCCAGAGTGCAAAAAACCTTGGCGTGACCCTGGACAACACCCTGTCGTTCTCCGCTAACATCAAAGCGGTGACCCGATCCTGCAGGTTCATGCTCTACAACATTCGCAGAGTACGACCCTACCTTACACAGAAAGCGGCACAGGTCCTAATCCAGGCACTTGTCATCTCCCGTCTGGATTACTGCAACTTGCTGTTGGCTGGGCTCCCTGCCTGTGCCATTAAACGCCTACAACTTATCCAGAACGCCGCAGCCCGTCTGGTGTTCGACCTTCCCAAGTCCTCTCATGTCACCCCGCTCCTCCACACACTCCACTGGCTTCCAGTTGAGGCTCGCATCTACTACAAGACCATGGTGCTTGCCTACGGAGCTGTGAGGGGAACGGCACCTCCTTACCTTCAGGCTCTGATCAGTCCCTACACCCAAACGAGGGCACTACGTTCATCCACCTCTGGCCTGCTAGCTCCCCTACCTCTACGAAAGCACAGTTCCCACTCAGCCCAGTCAAAGCTATTTGCTGCTCTGGCACCCCAATGGTGGAACAAGCTCCCCCATGACGCCAGGACAGCGGAGTCTCTGACCACCTTCCGGAGACACTTGAAACCCTACCTCTTTAAGGAATACCTGGAATAGTATAAAGTAATCCTTCTAACAAAGTGCTGAGTAAAGGGTCTGAATACTTATGTAATATTTCAGTTATTAAAAAACAAACATTGGAAACATTATGGGGTATTGTGTGTAGATTGATGAGGGGAAAAAAACAATTTAATACATTTTAGAATAAGGCTGTAACATAACAAAATGTAAAAAAAGTCAAGGGGTCTGAAAACTTTCAGGATGCACTGTATGTTGAAGAGGGTGGGGCTCAAGCTGCATCCCTGTCTCACCCCACGGCCCTGTGGAAAGAAATGTGTGTGCTTTTTGCCAATTTTAACAGAACACTTGTTGCTTGTGTACATGGATTTTATAACATCGTATGTTTTTCCAACAACACCGCTTTCCATCAATTTGTATAGCAGACCCTCATGCCAAATTGAGTCAAAAGCTTGTTTGAAATCAACAAAGCAGTTCTGGGAGGGTGTCTCGCTGGTCTGGGTGGGGTGTCTGTTGATCTGTTGCTCCCGTGTGAGGTACTGGGGTTGAGGTTGATGTCCTTCAGGTTCCTGGCAAAGGTGGGGACTACTGCCTTGTAGAGGTGGACCTGGTCATAAAGGCTGTTCAAGTCCAGGGGGGAGTGGTGGGCAAGTTTAACGTTTGATTTTGAAGCACAGTCCCGGGAAATGCTTGCATTCACCCGCTGTATGAAAGGGTGAAAGTATTTTCATGGAAGCAGGACAGCGATAACCACCTGTGTGTTCCTCTCCCTCCTCCTTCAGTACTGTTACCTGGACTGTGTGTTCCCTGTTAGCTGGACTGTGTGTTCCTCTGTTAGCTGGACTGTGTGTTCCCTCTGTTAGCTGGACTGTGTGTTCTCTGTTAGCTGGACTGGGTGTTCCTCTGTTAGCTGGACTGTGTGTTCCCTCTGTTAGCTGGACTGTGTGTCCCCTGTTGCCTGGACTGTGTGTTCCCTCTGTTAGCTGGACTGTGTTCCTCTGTTAGCTGGACTGTGTGTTCCCTCTGTTAGCTGGACTGTGTGTTCCTCTGTTAGCTGGACTGTGTGTTCCCTCTGTTACCTGGACTGTGTGTTCCCTGTTAGCTGGACTGTGTGTTCCCTCTGTTAGCTGGACTGTGTGTTCCCTCTGTTAGCTGGACTGTGTGTCCCCTGTTAGCTGGACTGTGTGTTCCCTCTGTTAGCTGGACTGTGTGTTCCTCTGTTAGCTGGACTGTGTGTCCCCCTGTTAGCTGGACTGTGTGTTCCCTCTGTTAGCTGGACTGTGTGTTCCCTCTGTTAGCTGGACTGGGTGTTCCCCTGTTAGCTGGACTGTGTGTTACTCTGTTAGCTGGACTGTGTGTTCCTCTGTTAGCTGGACTGTGTGTTCCCTCTGTTAGCTGGACTGTGTGTTCCTCTGTTAGCTGGACTGTGTTCCTCTGTTAGCTGGACTGGGTGTTCCCCTGTTAGCTGGACTGTGTGTTCCTCTGTTAGCTGGACTGTGTGTTCCCTCTGTTAGCTGGACTGTGTTCCTCTGTTAGCTGGACTGTGTGTTCCTGTTAGCTGGACTGTGTGTCCCTCTGTTAGCTGGACTGTGTGTCCCTGTTAGCTGGACTGTGTGTTCCTGTTAGCTGGACTGTGTGTTCCTCTGTTAGCTGGACTGTGTTCCTCTGTTAGCTGGACTGTGTTCCCTGTTAGCTGGACTGTGTGTTCCCTCTGTTAGCTGGACTGTGTGTTCCTCTGTTAGCTGGACTGTGTGTTCCTCTGTTAGCTGGACTGGGTGTTCCCTGTTAGCTGGACTGTGTGTTCCCCTGTTAGCTGGACTTGTGTTCCCTCTGTTAGCTGGACTGTGTGTTCCTCTGTTAGCTGGACTGTGTGTTCCTCTGTTAGCTGGACTGTGTGTTCCCCCTGTTAGCTCGGACTGTGTGTTCCTCTGTTAGCTGGACTGGTGTTCCTCTGTTAGCTGGACTGTGTGTTCCTCTGTTAGCTGGACTGTGTGTTCCCTCTGTTAGCTGGACTGTGTGTTCCTCTGTTAGCTGGACTGTGTCCCTCTGTTAGCTGGACTGTGTGTTCCCTCTGTTAGCTGGACTGTGTGTTCCTCTGTTAGCTGGACTGTGTGTTCCTCTGTTAGCTGGACTGTGTGTTCCTCTGTTAGCTGGACTGTGTGTTCCCTCTGTTAGCTGGACTGTGTGTCCCCTGTTAGCTGGACTGTGTGTTCCCTCTGTTAGCTGGACTGTGTGTTCCTCTGTTAGCTGGACTGTGTGTCCCCCTGTTAGCTGGACTGTGTGTTCCCTCTGTTAGCTGGACTGTGTGTTCCCTCTGTTAGCTGGACTGGGTGTTCCTCTGTTAGCTGGACTGTGTGTACTCTGTTAGCTGGACTGTGTGTTCCTCTGTTAGCTGGACTGTGTGTTCCCTCTGTTAGCTGGACTGTGTGTTCCTCTGTTAGCTGGACTGTGTTCCTCTGTTAGCTGGACTGGGTGTTCCCCTGTTAGCTGGACTGTGTGTTCCTCTGTTAGCTGGACTGTGTGTTCCCTCTGTTAGCTGGACTGTGTTCCTCTGTTAGCTGGACTGTGTGTCCCTCTGTTAGCTGGACTGTGTGTCCCTCTGTTAGCTGGACTGTGTGTTCCCTGTTAGCTGGACTGTGTG
Source organism: Coregonus clupeaformis (assembly GCF_020615455.1). Taxonomy (NCBI): domain Eukaryota; kingdom Metazoa; phylum Chordata; class Actinopteri; order Salmoniformes; family Salmonidae; genus Coregonus; species Coregonus clupeaformis. The sequence continues at coordinate 128,119 of NW_025534157.1, forward strand.
TTCCCTCTGTTAGCTGGACTGTGTTCCTCTGTTAGCTGGACTGTGTGTTCCCTGTTAGCTGGACTGTGTGTTCCCTCTGTTAGCTGGACTGTGTGTTCCTCTGTTAGCTGGACTGTGTGTTCCTCTGTTAGCTGGACTGGGTGTTCCCCTGTTAGCTGGACTGTGTGTTCCCTGTTAGCTGGACTGTGTGTTCCCTCTGTTAGCTGGACTGTGTGTTCCTCTGTTAGCTGGACTGTGTGTTCCTCTGTTAGCTGGACTGGGTGTTCCCCTGTTAGCTGGACTGTGTGTTCCTCTGTTAGCTGGACTGGGTGTTCCCCTGTTAGCTGGACTGTGTGTTCCTCTGTTAGCTGGACTGTGTGTTCCCTCTGTTAGCTGGACTGTGTGTTCCCTCTGTTAGCTGGACTGGGTGTTCCTCTGTTAGCTGGACTGTGTCCCTCTGTTAGCTGGACTGTGTGTTCCTCTGTTAGCTGGACTGTGTGTTCCCTCTGTTAGCTGGACTGTGTGTTCCTCTGTTAGCTGGACTGTGTGTTCCTCTGTTAGCTGGACTGTGTGTTCCCTCTGTTAGCTGGACTGTGTGTTCCTCTGTTAGCTGGATTGTGTGTTCCTGTTAGCTGGACTGTGTGTTCCCTCTGTTAGCTGGACTGTGTGTTCCCTCTGTTAGCTGGACTGTGTGTTCCCTCTGTTAGCTGGACTGTGTGTTCCTCTGTTAGCTGGACTGTGTGTTCCCTCTGTTAGCTGGACTGTGTGTTCCTCTGTTAGCTGGACTGTGTGTTCCCTCTGTTAGCTGGACTGTGTGTTCCCTCTGTTAGCTGGACTGTGTGTTCCTCTGTTAGCTGGACTGTGTGTTCCCTCTGTTAGCTGGACTGTGTATTCCTCTGTTAGCTGGACTGTGTGTTCCTCTGTTAGCTGGACTGTGTGTTCCTCTGTTAGCTGGACTGTGTGTTCCCTCTGTTAGCTGGACTGTGTTCCTCTGTTAGCTGGACTGTGTGTTCCTCTGTTAGCTGGACTGGGTGTTCATCTGTTAGCTGGACTGTGTGTTCCCTCTGTTAGCTGGACTGTGTGTTCCTCTGTTAGCTGGACTGTGTGTTCCCTCTGTTAGCTGGACTGTGTGTTCCTCTGTTAGCTGGACTGTGTGTTCCTCTGTTAGCTGGACTGTGTGTTCCCGCTGTTAGCTGGACTGTGTGTTCCTCTGTTAGCTGGACTGTGTGTTCCTCTGTTAGCTGGACTGTGTGTTCCTCTGTTAGCTGGACTGGGTGTTCCCCTGTTAGCTGGACTGTGTGTTCCTCTGTTAGCTGGACTGGGTGTTCCCCTGTTAGCTGGACTGTGTGTTCCTCTGTTAGCTGGACTGTGTGTTCCCTCTGTTAGCTGGACTGTGTGTTCCCTCTGTTAGCTGGACTGGGTGTTCCTCTGTTAGCTGGACTGTGTCCCTCTGTTAGCTGGACTGTGTGTTCCTCTGTTAGCTGGACTGTGTGTTCCCTCTGTTAGCTGGACTGTGTGTTCCTCTGTTAGCTGGACTGTGTGTTCCTCTGTTAGCTGGACTGTGTGTTCCCTCTGTTAGCTGGACTGTGTGTTCCTCTGTTAGCTGGATTGTGTGTTCCTGTTAGCTGGACTGTGTGTTCCCTCTGTTAGCTGGACTGTGTGTTCCCTCTGTTAGCTGGACTGTGTGTTCCCTCTGTTAGCTGGACTGTGTGTTCCTCTGTTAGCTGGACTGTGTGTTCCCTCTGTTAGCTGGACTGTGTGTTCCTCTGTTAGCTGGACTGTGTGTTCCCTCTGTTAGCTGGACTGTGTGTTCCCTCTGTTAGCTGGACTGTGTGTTCCTCTGTTAGCTGGACTGTGTGTTCCCTCTGTTAGCTGGACTGTGTATTCCTCTGTTAGCTGGACTGTGTGTTCCTCTGTTAGCTGGACTGTGTGTTCCTCTGTTAGCTGGACTGTGTGTTCCCTCTGTTAGCTGGACTGGGTTCCTCTGTTAGCTGGACTGTGTGTTCCTCTGTTAGCTGGACTGGGTGTTCATCTGTTAGCTGGACTGTGTGTTCCCTCTGTTAGCTGGACTGTGTGTTCCTCTGTTAGCTGGACTGTGTGTTCCCTCTGTTAGCTGGACTGTGTGTTCCTCTGTTAGCTGGACTGTGTGTTCCTCTGTTAGCTGGACTGTGTGTTCCCGCTGTTAGCTGGACTGTGTGTTCCTCTGTTAGCTGGACTGTGTGTTCCTCTGTTAGCTGGACTGTGTGTTCCTCTGTTATCTGGACTGTGTGTTCCTCTGTTAGCTGGACTGTGTTCCTCTGTTAGCTGGACTGGGTGTTCCCCCTGTTAGCTGGACTGTGTGTTCCTCTGTTAGCTGGACTGTGTTCCTCTGTTAGCTGGACTGGGTGTTCCCCCTGTTAGCTGGACTGGGTGTTCCTCTGTTAGCTGGACTGTGTCCCTCTGTTAGCTGGACTGTGTGTTCCTCTGTTAGCTGGACTGTGTGTTCCCCTGTTAGCTGGACTGTGTGTTCCTCTGTTAGCTGGACTGTGTGTTCCCTCTGTTAGCTGGACTGTGTGTTCCCTCTGTTAGCTGGACTGTGTGTTCCTCTGTTAGCTGGACTGTGTGTTCCCCCTGTTAGCTGGACTGTGTGTTCCTCTGTTAGCTGGACTGTGTTCCTCTGTTAGCTGGACTGTGTGTTCCTCTGTTAGCTGGACTGTGTCCCTCTGTTAGCTGGACTGTGTGTTCCTATGTTAGCTGGACTGTGTTCCTCTCTCTCCTCCTTCCGTTTTATCAGTCTGGAGTGCAGCCAGCTCGCTCAGACAGCCGTCTATCGCCACCTTGGGGGGGTGTTGTTGTGCTGGTCTGTTTTGTGGGTCTGTTCTGTCTGGATTGTGTGGACCAGCTCTTTGAGCTCCACCATGTCTATCTCCAGCTCTGTGAATTGATCTCTCTCAACAATGGAGGAGCAGTGCAGCTGTGGGACCTGGGTGTGTGCAGTGCTGGGGGGGTGACTATCCTCGTCTGCAGGACAGTTTGAAGAGGTGTGATCAGACTCTCTTGGGGTGGGGAAAGCTTCTCCTGCCCTGCTCTCGCTTCGATTCTGTGGAAGTCCTGTTAGAAATGTATGAAGTTGCCCTGCATCATCACTGCTCCATTCCTGTCCAGGTAGACAGAGGGTGTCTCCGTCTCAGGGTCCTTGTTTTCCAGTATTCTGATGTTCCACCCTCCTCCAATACCTTCTCTCTTAAAAGAGGGGTAGTGTGCTCTTATAGCAGTGTGCCATGCCCAGGGATGGTCTGTGTGGAATGATGTTCCACCCTCCTCCAATACAAGGGGTAGTGCCATGCCCAGGGATGGTCTGTGTGGAATGATGTTCCACCCTCCTCCAATACAAGGGGTAGTGCCATGCCCAGGGATGGTCTGTGTGGAAGATTAGGTTGCTTACGTTCCCATTTTTAAAGCAGTCAGCAAATAGTGTCTCTGGATTGTCCATGAGGAGCTTCCCTTTGTACTCTTTACGTGCCTTTTTTATATCCAAGGGGTACTGTATTGTGGTGACCTCTGCACAGAGGGAAGCTATGGAGCAGGGGGCCAAAGAGGCAACCTCTCTCTCTCTGAGTGTGCGTGCGTGCAGTGTTCTTTGGCCCGGTGCTGCACAGCGTTGCCTTTGATTAACACTGGATGTTGTTTTAAGTCTGAACATTATGGGAGAGCTGCTGCACACATGTGATTTCTATTGCTACATGACTGGTTTTTAAAGGATCACACGGAATTCATTAACGACCGCATAGAAGGAGAGAATATTCCAGGATGTTTTCCTCTGACTGTTGGGATCTTAGAAGCAGTTGTCTTAATGGACGTAGAAATGTAGATATCAGAGTCCTTCTGGATGTTAGGGGACTCTCTATAGACATTAACCTGTTAACACTATGAACCTGTTAACACTATGAACCTGATAACACTATGAACCTGTTAACACTATGAACCTGATAACACTATGAACCTGTTAACACTATGAACCTGTTAACACTATGAACCTGATAACACTATGAACCTGACCTGATAACACTATGAACCTGATAACACTATGAACCTGTTAACACTATGAACCTGTTAACACTATGAACCTGTTAACACTATGAACCTGATAACACTATGAACCTGACCTGTTAACACTATGAACCTGATAACACTATGAACCTGTTAACACTATGAACCTGATAACACTATGAACCTGTTAACACTATGAACCTGTTAACACTATGAACCTGATAACACTATGAACCTGACCTGTTAACACTATGAACCTGTTAACACTATGAACCTGTTAACACTATGAACCTGATAACACTATGAACCTGACCTGTTAACACTATGAACCTGATAACACTATGAACCTGTTAACACTATGAACCTGTTAACACTATGAACCTGATAACACTATGAACCTGTTAACACTATGAACCTGATAACACTATGAACCTGTTAACACTATGAACCTGATAACACTATGAACCTGTTAACACTATGAACCTGTTAACACTATGAACCTGATAACACTATGAACCTGATAACACTATGAACCTGTTAACACTATGAACCTGTTAACACTATGAACCTGATAACACTATGAACCTGATAACACTATGAACCTGATAACACTATGAACCTGATAACACTATGAACCTGATAACACTATGAACCTGATAACACTATCCTGCTGACCTGAACTGAACCGTATTGTGCTGGCTCTGATATTTTCCTTTCCAGCACGGTTCCAGACACTATGGTGGATGTGTAACCAGGCCTGCCCAGTACAGCTCTGCTCGGCTCAGTAGTGGAAGATGGCGCCAACAGACATGGCAGCTCTGCTTCCAGCTCCTAAGCAACTTTTCAGTATTTTGTTTTTGTGTGTGTTATAACTTACATTATTAGCCCAGAAAGTTTTTTGTGTTATTACATATAGCCGGAAATAACTTTGGGATATCAGAGCGGTGGTAACTCACCAGCATTACGACCAGGAATACGACTTCCCCTAATTGGATCCTTTGTTCTTACCCTCCAGGGCTGCTCCAAGGCTGCTCCAAGACACCACCGGCGGAGAAGAGGTATTCAGAGTGGACTTCTAGTCCGACTCAGGAGGCGTGCACACCATCCACCGCTTCAGAGTATATTACTCACTAATGTTCAGTCCCTGGACAATAAAGTAGACGAGCTCAGGGCGAGGATCTCCTTCCAGAGAGACATCAGGGACTGAAACATACTCTGTTTCACGGAATCATGGCTCTCTTGTTCATCGCGCAGACAGGAATAAAGAACTCTCCGGGAAGAAGAAAGGCGGTGGTGTGTGTTTCATGATTAACTACTCATGGTGTGATTGTGATAACGTAAAGAAACTCAAGTAATTTTGTTCACCCGACCTAGACTACCTCACAATCAAATGCCGACTGTATTAGCTCCCAAGATAATTATCTTTGGTTATAGTCCCAGCCGTGTATATTCCCCCTCAAGCCGACACCACGACGACCCTCAAGGAACTACACTGGACTTCATGCAAACTGGAAACCACATATCCTGAGGCCACATTTACTGTAGCTGGGGATTTTAACAAAGGAAATTTGAGGAAAACACTACCGAAGTTCTATCAATACACTGACTGTAGTACACGCTCTGGAAAAAAGCTTGATCACTGCTACTCCGCCTTCCGGGATGCCTACAAGGCCCTCCCCCGCCCTCCCTTCGGCAAATCAAGACTCCATTTTGCTCCTCCCTTCCTATAGGCAGAAACTCAAACAGGAAGTACCAGTGCTAAGGTCTATTCAACGCTGGTCTGACTAATCGGAATCCATGCTTCAAGTTTGTTTTAATCACGCGGACTGGGATATGTTCCGCATAGCCTCTGAGAATAACATTGACATATACACTGACACGGTGACTGAGTTCATCAGGAAGTGTATAGGGGATGTGGTTCCCACTGTGAATATTAAAACCTACCCAAACCAAAAACTGTGGATAGATGGCAGCATTCGCACAAAACTTAAAGCGCGAACCACCGCATTTAACCACGCCAAGGTGACTGGGAATATGGTTAAATACAAAATAGTGTAGTTATTCCGTCCGTAAGGCAATCAAACAGGCAAAATGTCAGTACAGAGACAAAGTGGAGTCACAATTCAACGGCTCAGACACGAGACGTATGTGGGAGGGTCTACAGACAATCATGGACTACAAAGCAAAAAGCAGCCACATCAAGGACACCGACGTCTTGCTCCCGGACAAGCTGAACACCTTCACCCGTTTTGAGGATAACACAGTGCCACCGATGCAGCCCGCTCCCGAGGACTGTGTGCTCTCGTTCTCCGTGGCCGACGTGAGTAAGACATTTAAGCATGTTAACCCCCGCAAGGCTGCCGGCCCAGATGGCATCCCTAGCCGCGTCCTCAGAGCATGCGCAGACCAGCTGGCTGGTGTGTTTACGGACATATTCAATCTCTCCCTATCCCAGTCTGCTGTCCCCACATGCTTCAAGATGTCCACCAATATTCCTGTACCCAAGAAAGCAAAGGTAGCTGAACTAAATGACTATCGCACCGTAACACTAACCTTCTGTAATCATGAAGTGCTTTGAGAGGCTAGTTAAGGATCATATCACCTCTACCTTACCTGTCACCTTAGACCCACTTTAATTTGCATACTGCCCCAACAGATCCACAGACGATGCAATCGCCATCACACTGCACACTGCCCTATCCCATCTGGACAAGAGGAATACCTATGTAAGAATGCTGTTCATTGACTATAGCTCATCATTAAGCTCGAGGCCCTGGGTCTGAACCCCACCCTGTGAAACTGGGTCCTGGACTTCCTGACGGGCCGCCCCCAAGTGGTGAAGGTAGGAAACAACACCTCCACTACGCTGATCCTCAACACTGGGGCCCCACAGGGGAGCGTGCTCAGCCCCCTCCTGTACTCCCTGTTCACCCATGACTGCGTGGCTATGCACGCCTCCAACTCAATCATCAAGTTTGTAGACGACACAACAGTAGTAGGCTTGATTACCAACAATGACGAGACCGCCTACAGGGAGGAGGTGAGGGCTCTGGGAGTGTGGTGCCAGGAAAATAACCTCTCACTCAACAAAATGAAGGAGCTGATCGTGGACTTCAGGAAACAGCAGAGGGAGCACGCCCATATCCACATCGATGGGACTGCAGTGGAGAAGGTGGAAAGGTTCAACATCCTCGGCGTACACATCACTGACAATCTGAAATGGTCCACCCACGCAGACAGTGTGGTGAAGAAGGCGCAATAGAGCCTCTTCGACCTCAGGAGGCTGAAGAAATGTGGCTTGGCACCTAAAACCCTCACAAACTTTTACAGATGCACAATTGAGAGCATCCTGTCGGGCTGTATCACCGCCTGGTACGGCAACTGCACCGCCCGCAACCACAGGGCTCTCCAGAGGGTGGTGCGGTCTGCACAACGCATCACCGGGGGCACACTGCCTGCCCTCCAGGACACCTACAGCACCGATGTCACAGGAAGGCCAAAAAGATCAGCAAGGACATCAACCACCCGAGCCACGGCCTGTTCAACCCGTTACCATCCAGAAGGCGAGGTCAGTACAGGTGCATCAAAGCTGGGACAGAGAGACTGAAAAACAGCTTCTATCTCAAGGCCATCAGACTGTTAAATAGCCATCACTAGCCGGCTACCACCCGGTTACTCAACCCTGCACCTTAGAGGCTGCTGCCCTATATACATAGACTTGGAATCACTGGTCACTTTAATAATGTTTACATACTGCTTTACTCATCTCATATGTACAGTGGGGGAAAAAAGTATTTAGTCAGCCACCAATTGTGCAAGTTCTCCCACTTAAAAAGATGAGAGAGGCCTGTCATTTTAATCATAGGTACACGTCAACTATGACAGACAAAATGAGAAAAAATAATCCAGAAAATCACATTGTAGGATTTTTTATGAATTTATTTGCAAATGATGGTGGAAAATAAGTATTTGGTCAATAACAAAAGTTTCTCAATACTTTGTTATATACCCTTTGTTGGCAATGACACAGGTCAAACGTTTTCTGTAAGCCTTCACAAGGTTTTCACACACTGTTGCTGGTATTTTGGCCCATTCCTCCATGCAGATCTCCTCTAGAGCAGTGATGTTTTGGGGCTGTCGCTGGGCAACACAGACTTTCAACTCCCTCCAAAGATTTTCTATGGGGTTGAGATCTGGAGACTGGCTAGGCCACTCCAGGACCTTGAAATGCTTCTTACGAAGCCACTCCTTCGTTGCCCGGGCGGTGTGTTTGGGATCATTGTCATGCTGAAAGACCCAGCCACGTTTCATCTTCAATGCCCTTGCTGATGGAAGGAGGTTTTCACTCAAAATCTCACGATACATGGCCCCATTCATTCTTTCCTTTACACGGATCAGTCGTCCTGGTCCCTTTGCAGAAAAACAGCCCCAAAGCATGATGTTTCCACCCCCATGCGTCACAGTAGGTATGGTGTTCTTTGGATGCAACTCAGCATTCTTTGTCCTCCAAACACGACGAGTTGAGTTTTTACAAAAAGTTCTATTTTGGTTTCATCTGACCATATGACATTCTCCCAATCCTCTTCTGGATCATCCAAATGCACTCTAGCAAACTTCAGACGGGCCTGGACATGTACTGGCTTAAGCAGGGGGACACGTCTGGCACTGCAGGATTTGAGTCCCTGGCGGCGTAGTGTGTTACTGATGGTAGGCTTTGTTACTTTGGTCCCAGCTCTCTGCAGGTCATTCACTAGGTCCCCCCGTGTGGTTCTGGGATTTTTGCTCACCGTTCTTGTGATCATTTTGACCCCACGGGGTGAGATCTTGCGTGGAGCCCCAGATCGAGGGGAGATTATCAGTGGTCTTGTATGTCTTCCATTTCCTAATAATTGCTCCCACAGTTGATTTCTTCAAACCAAGCTGCTTACCTATTGCAGATGCAGTCTTCCCAGCCTGGTGCAGGTCTACAATTTTGTTTCTGGTGTCCTTTGACAGCTCTTCGGTCTTGGCCATAGTGGAGTTTGGAGTGTGACTGTTTGAGGTTGTGGACAGGAGTCTTTTATACTGATAACAAGTTCAAACAGGTGCCATTAATACAGGTAACGAGTGGAGGACAGAGGAGCCTCTTAAAGAAGAAGTTACAGGTCTGTGAGAGCCAGAAATCTTGCTTGCTTGTAGGTGACCAAATACTTATTTTCCACCATAATTTGCAAATAAATTCATAAAAAATCCTACAATGTGATTTTCTGGATTTTTTTTCTCAATTTGTCTGTCATAGTTGACGTGTACCTATGATGAAAATCACAGGCCTCTCTCATCTTTTTAAGTGGGAGAACTTGCACAATTGGTGGCTGACTAAATACTGTTTTTCCCCACTGTTTATACTGTATTCTATTCTACTGTATTTTAGTCAATGCCACTCCGACATTGCTCGTCCTAATATTTATATATTTCTTAATTCCATTCTTTTACTTTTAGATTTGTGTGTATTGTTGTGAATTGATAGATACTACTGCACTGTTGGAGATAGGAACACAAGCATTTCACTACACCCGCAATAACATCTGCTAAATATGTGTACGTGACCAATAACATTTTATTTTATTTCGTGTGAAAAGGGTCTGAGCGAACAGGATGTTAGACATTCTAATAGCAGGATATTATTGGTCATACCTTGGGGGAGGAGCTTACGGGAGGAGTTTATGTACCTTGACATCAGAGGGGATGAGCTTTGGCTTCTTGGATGGCTGGATTGGTTCTTTGATGTTTGACAGGACTTGCAGAGAGAGAAGAGAGAGTCAATCAACAACTAGCCAATCACAAGAGAGAGTCAAATCAACAACTAGCCAATCAAAAGACAGGACTAGTCTATTACACTAAGGTCAACTTTTATAGATTTGCTTCAGTATTGTGACAAAGAAATATATATGTAATGCAAAGCTAGGAACTGTGATATAGCTTTTCTTGGCTGAAATATGTAGTGGTGTGATATAATATTTTGCCAATATATAAATTAGCATAACTTCGCATATTTTAGCTGCCCATCGTAGTGCGTTTTTACCTGAAGGTAGTAATGGCTTTCAAACAGAAAGTAGTAATTGTCTAGGACTAGATTGACCAGGCATAGGAGGTGGTGTGTCACCGAGTCCTGAGGTAATGTTCCAGGGCACTCAGGTAAGAATTTGCCAACATGAGCATCATTTGAAGCCACTGAGCTGCCCATTGTGGTGAATTTTACCTGAAGGTAGTATTGACTTTCAAACAGAAAACTCACAGGATAAGTCTCTCTTTTTCCTCCTGATGGGGAACTCATCGATCTTCAGCTCTCCTTCATCCGACACGTAGTCATACTCGTCTCTCACCAGCTTGGCCTTGTCCTCTTTTAGGTTTAGTAACGAGCCGAACACACTGGAGTTGGTCTGGGGCTTCAGCTTAGAACTGAGAGAGAGAGAGAGAGAGAGAGAGAGAGAGAGAGAGAGAGAGAGAGAGAGAGAGAGAGAGAGAGAGAGAGAGAGAGGGGGAGAGAGAGAGAGAGAGAGGGAGAGAGAGAGAGATCGAGAGAGAGAGAGAGAGAGAGAGAGAGAGAGAGAGAGAGAGAGAGAGAGAGAGAGAGAGAGAGAGAGAGAGAGAGAGAGAGAGAGAGAGAGAGAGAGAGAGAGAGAGAGAGAGAGAGAGAGAGAGAGAGAGAGAGAGAGAGAGAGAGAGGGAGAGGGAGAGATCGAGAGAGAGAGATCGAGAGAGATCGAGAGAGGGAGAGGGAGAGGGAGAGATCGAGAGAGAGAGATCGAGAGAGATCGAGAGAGAGAGAGAGAGATTTTTGATTTTATGTGCAATTTACATTTGCTGTACTTAGGACATTCGCCGCATTTGTTGATTACGAAATCTGAAAATACTCTGGATACATTTAGTAACATTATACGAATATTCCTGGAAAATGTGGAGTAGGTGCAACATAAGACAAGAAAATGACAAGGGTTTGAGTGAGAGGACTAACTGGTGTCTCCAAGTGGACACATGCTTTGACTCAGAGAAGAGTCTCCAACTAGAAGGTTCTTTATGACTCAGGAAGAGTCTCCAACTAGAAGGTTCTTTATGACTCAGAGAAGAGTCTCAACTAGAAGGTTCTTTATGAATCAGAGAAGAGTCTCCAACTAGAAGGTGCTTTATGACTCAGAGAAGAGTCTCCAACTAGAAGGTGCTTTATGACTCAGAAGAGTCTCCAACTAGAAGATGCTTTATGACTCAGAGAAGAGTCTCCAACTAGAAGGTGCTTTATGAATCAGAGAAGAGTCTCCAACTAGAAGGTGCTTTATGACTCAGAGAAGAGTCTCCAACTAGAAGGTTCTTTATGACTCAGGAAGAGTCTCCAACTAGAAGGTTCTTTATGACTCAGAGAAGAGACTCCAACTAGAAGGTTCTTTATGACTCAGAGAAGAGTATCCAACTTGAAGGTGCTTTATGACTCAGAGAAGAGTCTCAACTAGAAAGGGCTTTATGACTCAGAGAAGAGTCTCCAACTAGCAGGTCCTTTATGACTCAAAGAGTCTCCAACTAAAAGGTGCTTTATGACTCAGAGAAGAGTCTCCAACTAGAAGGTGCTTTATGACTCAGAGAAGAGTCTCCAACTAGAGGTTCTTTATGACTCAGAGAAGAGTCTCCAACTAGAATGTTCTTTATGACTCAGAGAAGAGTCTCCAACTAGAAGGTGCTTTATGACTCAGAGAAGAGTCTCCAACTAGAAGGTGCTTTATGACTCAGAGAAGAGTCTCCAACTAGAAGGTTCTTTATGACTCAGAGAAGAGTCTCCAACTAGGTGCTTTATGACTCAGAGAAGAATCTCCAACTAGAAGGTGCTTTCTGGAGCTCTCCTAGCTGGGCCGTTGAGGAACTAGATCAAGCACAGCTGTATTCGTTTGGAACACAGCCCTGCATCCCGCCATCACACAGTTACCGTTGTTGTTTACACAATCCAAAAACAATCCATTATAAATCACAATCTGGGTCGGTTGGGCATCATTTGAAAGCTTGTTCTATTGCCAACATGACTAGCTAAGTTATAAAATATGATCTTACAGTGTTAGGCTTTCACAAGGAACTTCAGAGAAACAGATGGTAATTTTCGTGGCCATAGAAAGGAGTCGTGAGTTCATTCAGGCGCGTGTTTCGCAGCAAATGTTCTTCACAATAGATACACAGTAAATAAGCTCATTCTGTTCAGAACAAGCCAGGGTATGATGCCATGTCACCTTGTAACTGTACATCAAACATCGTAATCATTAACTTTGACACTGTATATGACAGGAGTTTTATGATTTGGAAATGTGAAGTCCACACTTGGACTAACGGGTTATAAATTCTAATCCTCAACATCTCATCTTTCAAAATACATTTATTTACAGCATTTCCCTCACTCAGACAACAAAACATTTGCAAAATGTTTGCAATTAGTGGGAGGGATGGGGGCAGCTTCTTGTCGCACGGTGCTCAAGGTCAGAACGGCTGTCAGTCAAAACACATACAGAGCTGTGACATCATGTATAGTATGTTACTGTACAGACACTATGTTTATAATCTGCCATTTTGAGTATAAAACAGTACAGGATGACAAGAATGTTAATTCACATTAATGATGGATAGTTCTCACTCTCTCCAAGGACAGATAGATCTATCTCACTCACTCACTCACTCACTCACACACACACACACACACACACACACACACACACGCACGCGCACTCACACATCGCTCCAGTGTACAGTGCTTACCCTAGTAACTTCTTGTGTGTCATTGAAAAGGCAAACTTGTCTTTGTTGCCCGACAGCAGCGTTCTCTCAAACTTGTGCACTTCAGTTTCCATCTTCAATAAGGAATCTGGTTTACTGTTCTGTAATGGACAACAAAGATCACTTAATGTCATACACTGGCAGAAGAACAGACAGCTGAACAATGTGTAGAACAATGTAACAGTAACATTTAAAGTATTACAACATTTCCAAACAGCTGATAGAAGATTTGCGGCCTGCTAAAATAATCTACCGAATACTAGAACCAGCTAAAAAGTTAATCAAATTACAGTAAACGGAATCAAAATCTGAATGATTGGAATATTTGGGGTCAGCCCTAGTGTTGATCCTTGTAAGTCTCTGGAAGATGATCTGAGATAATCCTGATGAGATAACCCGATGAGATAACCCAATGAGATAACCCGATGAGATAACCCGATGAGATAACCCGATGAGATAACCCAATGAGATAACCCAATGAGATAACCCAATGAGATAACCCAATGAGATAACCCAATGAGATAACCCAATGAGATAACCCAATGAGATAACCCAATGAGTACCTATCTACTCTGAGATGACCCTTGTTACAGCGCCTTGTAAAGTATTCATCCCCCTTGGCGTTGTTCCTATTTTGTTGCATTACAACCTGTAATTTAAATTGATTTTTATTTGGATTTCATGTAATGGACATACACAAAATAGTCCAAATTGGTGAAGTGAAATGAAAAACATAACTTGCTTCAAAAAAGTATAAAAAATAAATAACAGAAAATTGGTGCGTGCATATGTATGTCACCCCCTTTGCTATGAAGCCCCTAAATAAGATCTGGTGCATTTCAAGGTCCTGGAGTGGCCTAGCCAGTCTCCAGATCTCAACCCCATAGAAAATCTTTGGAGGGAGTTGAAAGTCTGTGTTGCCCAGCGACAGCCCCAAAACATCACTGCTCTAGAGGAGATCTGCATGGAGGAATGGGCCAAAATACCAGCAACAGTGTGTGAAAACCTTGTGAAGACTTACAGAAAACGTTTGACCTGTGTCATTGCCAACAAAGGGTATATAACAAAGTATTGAGAAACTTTTGTTATTGACCAAATACTTATTTTCCACCATAATTTGCAAATAAATTCATAAAAAATCCTACAATGTGATTTTCTGGATTTTTTTTTCTCATTTTGTCTGTCATAGTTGACGTGTACCTATGATTAAAATTACAGGCCTCTCTCATCTTTTTAAGTGGGAGAACTTGCACAATTGGTGGCTGACTAAATACTTTTTTTCCCCACTGTACTTTCTTCCATCAGCAGAATATGACCGATGAAGTCAAAAGTCAAACTGAAGTTAACAAAACAGCACCCACAATCTTTTTATTATCAATTTCTCTCAGCCAATCATCAGTCATTTGTGTAAGTGCTGTGCTTGTTGAATGTCTTTCCCTATAAGCATGCTGAAAGTTTGTTGTCAATGTGTTTACTGTAAAATAGCATTGGATCTGGTCAAACACAATTTTTTCCAATAGTTTAGTTTTAGTTTTAGTTTTAGTTAATAGTTTACTAAGGGTTGGTAACAGGCTGATTGGTCGGCTATTTGAGCCAGTAAAGGGGGCTTTACTATTCTTAGGTAGCGGAATGACGTTTGCTTCCCTCCAGGCCTGAGGACACACACTTTCTAGTAGGTTTAAATTGAAAATATGGCAAATAGGAGTGGCAATATCGTCCGCTATTATCCTCAGTAATTTTCCATCCAAGTTGTCACACCCCGGTGGCTTGTCATTGGTGATAGACAACAATCATTTTTTCACCTCTTCCACACTCACTTTACGTATTCAAATTTACAATGCTTGTCTTTCATAATTTGGCCAGATATGTCTCCCGAGTGGCGCAGTGGTCTAAGCTGTGCCACTAGAGATCCTGGTTCGAATCCAAGCTCTGTCGTAGCCGGCCATGACCGGGAGACCAATGGGGCGGCGCACCATTGGCCCAGCGTCGTCCAGGGTAGGGGAGGGAATGGCCGGCAGGGATGTAGCTCAGCTGGTAGAGCATGGCGTTTGCAACGCCAGGGTTGTGGGTTCGATTCCCACGGGGGGCCAGTATGAAAAATAAATAAAAAATAATGTATGCACTCACTAACTGTAAGTCGCTCTGGATAAGAGCGTCTGTTAAATGACTAAAATGTAAATGTAAAAATGTAAATGTAATATACTTGGATGTGTAGTGTCAGCAATTGTTGCTGGCATGTCATGCCTAAGTTTGCTAATCTTGCCAATGAAAAAATCATTAAAGTAGTTGGCAATATCAGTTGGTTTTGTGATGAATGAGCCATCTGATTCAATGAATGATGGAGCTGAGTTTGCCTTTTTTCCCATAATTTCATTTAAGGTGCTCCAAAGTTTTTTACTATCATTCTTTATGTCATTTATCTTTGTTTCATAGTGTAGTTTCTTCTTCTTTTTATTCAGTTTAGTCACATGATTTATCAATTTGCAGTACGTTTTCCAATCGGTTGTGCAACCAGACTAATTTGCCATTCCTTTTGCCTCATCCCTCTCAGCCATATAATTTTTCAATTCCTCATCAATCCACAGGGATTCACCATTTTTACAGTCATTTGCTTAATGGGTACATGCTTGTTAGTAACTGGAATAAGCAATTTCATAAATGTGTCAAGTGCAGTGGCTGGTTGCTCCTCATTACACACCACGGACCAACAAATATCCTTTACATTAACAACATAGGAATCACTACAAAACGTATTGTATGACCTCTTATACACTATATTAGGCCCAGCCTTTGGAGCTTTGGTTTTCCTAGATATGGCTACTATATTGTGATCACTACATCCAATGGATCTGGATACTGCTTTAAAGCAAATTTCTGCAGCATTAGTAAAGATGTGATCAATACATGTTGATGATTTAATTCCTGTACTGTTTGTAACTACCCTGGTAGGTTGACTGATAACCTGAACCAGGTTGCAGGCACTGGTTACAGTTTGAAGCTTTCTCTTGAGTGGGCAGCCTGATGAAAGCCAGTCAATATTTAAATCACCCAGAAAGTATACCTCTCTATTGATATCACATACATTATCAAGCATTTCACACATTATCCAGATACTGACTGTTAGCAATTGATCTATAGCAGCTTCCCACCAGAATTGGCTTTAGGTGAGGCAGATGAACCTGTAGCCATATTAATTCAACAGTATTTAACATGAGATCCTCTCTAATCTTTACAGGAATGTGGTTCTGAATAGAAACAGCAACACCTCCACCATTGGCATTTCTATATTTTCTGTAAATGTTATAACCTTGTATTGCTACCACTGTATCATCAAATGTATTATCTAAGTGAATTTCAGAGATAGTCAGGATATGAATGTCATCTGTTACTAGCAATTTATTGATTACATGAACCTTGTTTCTTAAGCTACATATGTTAACGTGGGCTATTTTGAGCACTTTTCTTCTGGGATTCTTACTTGTTTTTATTGCTTTACTGGGAAGCTTAGCAGCAGTAGCTCATGTTATTTACGTTCACACAGTGGCCTTCCTCTTAGGGCACACCACTTCAGTGCTAACAGCATAAATCTGGTTCATAGGCACATGATTACTGCATCCAATAGCTGTAGGATCAGCAGAGGCATTCCGGGCAGTAAGAGGGACATAAATTAGGTTACTTACATTGTGTCTTCCAACGCCCCTGGGATAATGTACATTTGCTGAAGCATTATGGCAACTCTGCGTCACAATGGTAGGGATTAGCTGAGCTGGGCTTGGGTCATTGATAAGTCATTGTCTCAATGCAGCCTTATAATGCTGTGAAAGGATCCAGGTACCCAAATGATTTAGGTGGATCCCATCCTCCTTATTAAACCTGTTTTGTTTTCAAAAGGTATCAAAATTGTCAACAAAAGTTACACCCATTGAGCTGCAATAATCACGTAGCCAGTTGTGAAGAGAAAGAATCCTGCTAAAGCGTTCAATGCCACTATTCAGAGAGGGCAATTCAAGTCCCCTGTAACTATAACCAATTCAAGTCCCACCCAACAATAACCAATTCAAGTCCCCTCCAACTATAACCAATTAAAGTCCTCTCCAACAATAACCAATTAAAGTCCCCTCCAATAATAACCAATTAAAGTCCCCTCCAACTATAACCAATCAAAGTCCCCTCCAACTATAACCAATTAAAGTCCCCTCCAATAATAACCAATTAAAGTCCCCTCCAATAATAACCAATTAAAGTCCCCTCCAATAATAACCAATTAAAGTCCCCTCCAACTATAACCAATTAAAGTCCCCTCCAATAATAACCAATTAAAGTCCCCTCCAATAATAACCAATTAAAGCCCCCTCCAACTATAACCAATTAAAAACCAATTATTTTTGCATTGTCTCTGGGTTGTCTTCATTTGGTGCATACTGGTTCAGAATAGTTTCCTACTGGCCCCACTATCATCACATATCTACCCTGATCAGCCCTCAAAACGTTATATTTGGCAAAGCACACCGATCTATTAAACAAGATTGCAACCCCTCTTTTTTTTTCTCACCTTGAAAATGAGCTAAATACTTGATCTACCCATTCTCTTTTAATTTGTTTATGTTAATGATCTGTCTCCTGGACCAGAACAAGCAGTTTTCTTCCTTTTTATAGGATGGTGTATACCATTTATATTATAACTAATACAATTCAAACTAGTCATGTTTAATCTGTTGTTTTGCATTCATACATAACTCCCTCTTTGACTTCTAGTATCCTCCCTCTCATCAGTCAAGGTTTGTGAAGTGCAGAAACTCACGCCAAAGGCTCAAAATGCTGGTCAAGGATAAAGGATCATGGAACACATAGAACGTAACAAAACAAACAAAATCAGTGTTCCCTCTAAAAAACAAC
Organism: Coregonus clupeaformis; assembly: GCF_020615455.1. NCBI lineage: Eukaryota > Metazoa > Chordata > Actinopteri > Salmoniformes > Salmonidae > Coregonus > Coregonus clupeaformis. Next base: position 145,807 of record NW_025534157.1, read on the forward strand.
TGGTTGTCTCAAATAAAAGTTATGTTGTTGATGATCTAAAATAAAATAAACCAGCCCCCGTTGACATATGGCAGAAAGCTGTGACTTCCCTGTCTCTCTGGGATAAACACACTCCGTGTTGATGCAACGACCCAAATTAGTAAAATCCTCATCTTAGGATGTTGCTGCCCGAACCCGGTTGAGTGTAAAAACTCACTCAAAAATCGATGGACGCCCACCCTGCACCCGACCCATTGAACTTATCATCAGCTTTAAAATCAAAGTTTTAGACTGCTAACATATCAAATCAAATGTTATTTGTCACATGTGCCGAATACAACAGGTGTAGACCTTACAGTGAAATGCTTACTGACAAGCCCTTAACCAACAATGCAGTTTTAAGAAAAATAAGTGTTAAGTAAAAATAAAAAAAGAAGAAAAATAGAAAAATAACACATAATTAAAGAGCAGTAGTAAAAGAAGAGTAGCGAGGCTACATACAGGGGGTACCGGTACAGAGTCAATGTGCGGGGGCACCGGTTAGTCGAGGTAATTGAGGTAATATGTACATGTAGGTAGAGGTAAAGTACCGCTTGCCGTGCGGTAGCAGAGAAAACAGTCTATGACTTGGGTAACTGGAGTCTGACAATTTTTTGGGCCTTCCTCTGACACCGCCTGGTATAGAGGTCCTGGATGGCTGGAAGCTTGGCTGTACTGGGACGTACGCATTACCCTCTGTAGTGCCTTGCGGTCGGAGGCCAAGTAGTTGCCATACCAGGCGGTGATGCAACCAGTCAGGATGCTCTCGATGGTGCAGCTGTAGACCATTTTGAGGATCTGAGGACCCATGCCAAATCTTTTCAGTCTCCTGAGGGGGAATAGGCTTTGTTGTTCCCTCTTCACGACTGTCTTGGTGTGTTTGTTGGTGATGTGGACACCAAGGAACTTGAAGCTCTCAACCTGCTCCACTACAGCCCCGTCGATGAGAATGGGGGCGTGTTCAGTCCTCTTATTTTCCTGTAGTCCACAATCATCTCCTTTGTCTTGGTCACATTGAGGGAGAGGTTGTTATCCTGGCACCACACGGCCAGGTCTCTGACCTCCTCCCTATGGGCTGTAACATCGTTGAAGGCAATCAGGCCTACCACTGTTATGTCGTCGGCAAACTTAATGGTGTTGGAGTCGTGCTTGGGTGAACAGGGAGTACAGGAGGGGACTGAGCACGCACCCGTGAGGGGCCCCCGTGTTAAGGATCAGCGTGGCAGATGTGTTGTTACCTACCCTTACCACCTGGAGGCGGCCCGTCAGGAAGTCCAGGATCCAGTTGCAGAGGGAGGTGTTTAGTCCCAAGGTCCTTAGCTTATTGATGAGCTTTGAGGGCACTATGGTGTTGAACGCTGAGCTGTAGTCAATGAATAGCATTCTCACGTAGGTGTTCCTCTTGTCCAGGTGGGAAAGGGCAGTGTGGAGCGCAATAGAGATTGCATCATCTGTGGATCTGTTCGGGCGGTATGCAAATTGAGTGGGTCTAGGGCAGGGTTCTTCAATTCCGGTCCTGGAGGGCCGAAACACCTCTGTTTTTCATCCTCTCCTTCTAATCAGACGCTAATTCAGACCTGGGACACCAGGTGAGTGCAATTAACTACCAAGTAGAAATAAAAAACAGAAGTGTTTTGGCCCTCCAGGACCGGAATTGAAGAACCCTGGTCTAGGGTTTCTGGGATAATGGTGTTGATGTGAACCATGACAAGCCTTTCAAAGCACTTCATGGCTACAGATGTGAGTGCTAAGGGTCGGTAGTCATTTAGGCAGGTTACCTTAGTGTGCTTGGGCACAGGGACTATGGTGGTTTGTTTGAAACATGTTGGTATTACAGACTCAGTCAGGGACAGGTTGAAAATGTCAGTGAAGACACTTGCCAGTTGGTCAGCACATGCTCTGAGTACACGTCCTGGTAATCCGTCTGGCCCTGCGGCCTTGTGACTGTTGACCTGTTTAAAGGTCTTACTCACATCGGCTATGGAGAGCATGATCACACAGTCGTCCGGAACAGCTGATGCTCTCATGCACGCTTCAGTGTTGCTTGCCTTGAAGCGAGCATAGACGTAATTTAGCTTGTCTTGTAGGCTCGCGTCACTGGGCGTTTCGCGGCTATGCTTCCCTTTGTAGTCCGTAATAGTTTGCAAGCACAGCTGCTTCCGACGAGCGTCAGAGCCGGTGTAGTACGATTCAATCTTAGTCCTGTATTGACACTTTTCCTGTTTGATGGTTCGTCTGAGGGCATAGTGGGATTTCTTATAAGCATCCGGGTTAGAGTCCCGCTCCATGAAAGCGGCAGCTCTAGCCTTTAGCTCGGTGTGGATGTTGCCTGTAATCCATGGCTTCTGGTTGGGGTATGTACGGTCACTGAGGGGACGACGTCATCGATGCACTTATTAATGAAGCCGATGACTGAGGTGGTATACTCCTCAATGCCATCAGAAGAATCCCGGAACATATTCCAGTCTATGCTAGCGAAACAGTCCTGTAGCTTAGCATCTACGTCATCTGACCACTTGTATACACTACACTACATGACCAAAATAATGTGGACACCTAGTCGTCGCAAATCTCATTCCAAAATCATGGATATGGAGTTGGTCCCCCCTTTGCTGCTATAACAGCCTCCACTATTCAGAGAAGGCTTTCCACTGTCCTGTGTAGCTCAGTTGGTAGAGCATAGCGCTTGCAAAGCCAGGGTTGTGGGTTCGTTTCCCACAGGGGGCCAGTATGAAAAAAAAATATATATATATATGCACTCACTAACTGTAAGTCGCTCTGGATAAGAGCGTCTGCTAAATGACTAAAATTTTAAAATGTAGATGTTGGAACATTGCTGCGGGGACTGGCTTCCATTCAGCCACAAGTGCATTAGTGAGGTCGGGCACTGATGTTGGGCGATTAGGCCTGGCTCGCAGTCGGCGTTCCAATTCATCCCAAAGGTGTTTGATGGGGTTGAGGTTAGGGCTCTGTGCAGGCCAGTCAAGTTCTTCCACACCGATCTTGACAAACCATTTCTGTATAGACCTCGCTTTGTGCACGGGGGCATTGTCATGCTGAAACAGGAAAGGGCCTTTCCCAAACTGTTGCCACAAAGTTGAAAGCACAGAATCGTCTAGAATGTCATTGTATGCTGTAGCGTTAAGAATTCCCTTAACAGGAACTAAGGGGCCTAGCCCGAACCATGAAAAACAGCCCCGAACCATTATTCCTACTCCACCAAACTTTACAGTTGGCACTACTTATTCGGACAGGTAGCGTTCTCCTGGAATCCGCCAAACCCAGATTAGTCCGTCGGACTGCCAGATGGTGACTCCAGAGAACGTGTTTCCACTGCTCCAGAGTCCAATGGCAGCGAGCTTTACACCACTCCAGCCAACGCTTGGCATTGTGCATGGTGATCTTAGGCTTTTCATGTGGCTGCTCGGCTATGGAAACCCATTTCATGAAGCTCCCGACAAACATTTATTTTGCTGACGTTGCTTCCAGAGGCAGTTTGGAACTCGGTAGTGAGTGTTGCAACCGATGACAGATGATTTTTACGTGCTTCAGCACTCTGCGGTCCCGTTCTGTGAGCTTGTGTGGCCTACCACTTCGCGGCTGAGCCGTTGTTGCTCCTAGACATTTCCACTTCACAATAACGGCACTTATAGTTGAACCGGGGCAGCTCTAGCAGGGCAGAAATTTGACAAACTGACTTGTCGGAAAGGTGGCATCCTGTGACGGTGCCACATTGAAAGCCACTGAACTCTTCAGTAACGCCATTCTACTGCCAATGTTTGTCTATGGAGATTGCATGGCTGTGTGCTCGATTTTATACACCTGTCAGCAACGGGTGTGGCTGAAATAGCCGAATCCACTAATTTAAAGGGGTGTCCACATACTGATAGTTTAGTACTTGGGTCAGAGCTTGTTTTCCCGTTCATGACATCACTGGAAACCCGAGTTCGGCCCACATTTTGACTCCAATGCTTCCCACAGCTGTGTTAAGTTGGCTGAATGTCCTTTGGGTGGTGGACCATTCTTGATACACATGGGAAACTGTTGAGCGTGAAAAACCCAGCAACGATGCAGTTCTTGACACAAAAAGGCACTTGAATCTTTTGTCTTGCCCATTCACCCTCTGAATGGCACACATACCCAGGTCTCAATTGTCTCAAGGCTTATAAATCCTTCTTTAACCTGTCTCCTCCCCTTCATCTACACTGATTGAAGTGGATTTAACAAGTGACATCAACAAGGGATCATAGCTTTCACCTAGATTCGCCTGGTCAGTATATGTCATGTGCCCAATGTTTTGTCCACTCTTTGTATATCTTTCTGGTCTGTGATGACCTACACTACCGTTCTAAAGTTTGGGGTCACTTAGAAATGTCCTTGTTTTCGAAAGAAAAGCAATTTTTTGCCCATTAAAATAACATCAAATTGATCAGAAATACAGTGTAGACATTGTTAATGTTGTAAATGGCTATTGTAGCTGGAAACGGCTGATTTTTAATGGAATATCTACATAGGCGTACAGAGGCCCATTATCAGCAACCATCAGTCCTGTGTTCCAATGGCACGTTGTATTTGCTAATCCAAGTTTATCATTTGAAAAGGCTAATTGATCATTAGAAAACCTTTTTGCAATTATGTTAGCACAGCTGAAAACGGTTGTGCTGATTAAAGAAGCAATAAAACTGGCTTTCTTAATTACACCCAGTTTTCTGCATTGGGCCCTGGTCAACAGTAGTGCACCATGTAGGGGGATAGGGTGCCATTTGGGCCCTGGTCAACAGTAGTGCACCATGTAGGGGGATAGGGTGCCATTTGGGCCCTGGTCAACAGTAGTGCACCATGTAGGGGGATAGGGTGCCATTTGGGCCCTGGTCAACAGTAGTGCACCATGTAGGGGGATAGGGTGCCATTTGGGACGCCCGGCAGATGTGAATGCTTATTGGTGGAATGTTGTTGATATGACAGCCGGTTGGCTGGGTCCGTGTTCTAGAAGCTTTGAACGGTTCCGCCTGTTAATTTTGCTGATCTATAGTGTGTTAATGACTTTATGATGATCCCACAGCTTCTCAGCTTTAATAGACCAGAACCACTTGCATCTTGTTTTAAAAAGCTTGGATCTGGTTTATTTTTATGTTGAAGCATCATTATCATGTTTACATTGGTGTTTTTAAAGCATGCCAAGACAGCCTCGACTCAAACTATTCTGTATCTTACATTATATCAACCTTAATATTCAGCATCGTACATTATATCAACCTTTAACATTCTGTATCTTACATTATATTAACCTTTAATATTCTGTATCTTACATTACATTAACCTCCATCTTACCTAACTTAACTCAAACTATTTTGTATCTTACCTTGTGTTTCCAACTGTAACTGTTCTCTATCTTACCTAACTGTAACTGTTCTCTATCTTACCTAACTGTAACTGTTCTCTATCTTACCTAACTGTAACTGTTCTCTATCTTACCTAACTGTAACTGTTCTCTATCTTACCTAACTGTAACTGTTCTCTATCTTACCTAACTGTAACTGTTCTCTATCTTACCTAACTGTAACTGTTCTCTATCTTACCTAACTGTAACTGTTCTCTATCTTACCTAACTGTAACTGTTCTCTATCTTACCTAACTGTAACTGTTCTCTATCTTACCTAACTGTAACTGTTCTCTATCTTACCTAACTGTAACTGTTCTCTATCTTACCTAACTGTAACTGTTCTCTATCTTACCTAACTGTAACTGTTCTCTATCTTACCTAACTGTAACTGTTCTCTATCTTACCTAACTGTAACTGTTCTCTATCTTACCTAACTGTAACTGTTCTCTATCTTACCTAACTGTAACTGTTCTCTATCTTACCTAACTGTAACTGTTCTCTATCTTACCTAACTGTAACTGTTCTCTATCTTACCTAACTGTAACTGTTCTCTATCTTACCTAACTGTAACTGTTCTCTATCTTACCTAACTGTAACTGTTCTCTATCTTACCTAACTGTAACTGTTCTCTATCTTACCTAACTGTAACTGTTCTCTATCTTACCTAACTGTAACTGTTCTCTATCTTACCTAACTGTAACTGTTCTCTATCTTACCTAACTGTAACTGTTCTCTATCTTACCTAACTGTAACTGTTCTCTATCTTACCTAACTGTAACTGTTCTCTATCTTACCTAACTGTAACTGTTCTCTATCTTACCTAACTGAAGCTGTTCTGTAGCATACCATATACAGTTGAAGTCGGAAGTTTACATACACTTAGTTAGTCATTAAAACTCGTTTTCAACCACTCCACAAATTTCTTGTTAAGAAACTATAGTTTTGGCAAGTTGGTTAGGACATCTACTTTGTGCATGACACAAGTAATTTTTCCAACATTTGTTTACAGACAGATTATTTCACTTATAATTCACTGTATCACAATTCCAGTGGGTCAGAAGTTTACATACACTAAGTTGACTGTGCCTTTAAACAGCTTGGAAAATTCCAGAAAATGATGTCATGGCTTTAGAAGCTTCTGATAGGCTAATTGACATAATTTTAGTCAATTGGAGGTGTACCTGTGGATGTATTTCAAGGCCTACCTTCAAACTCAGTGCCTTTGCTTGACATCATGGGAAAATCTAAAGAAATCAGCCAAGACCTCAGAAAAAATTTGTAGACCTCCACAAGTCTGGTTCATCCTTGGGAGCAATTTCCAAACGCCTGAAGGCACCACGTTCATCTGTACAAACAGTAGTACGCAAGTATAAACACCATGGGACCACGCAGCCATCATACCGCTCAGGAAGGAGACGCGTTCTGTCTCCTAGAGATGAACGTACTTTGGTGCGAAAAGTGCAAATCAATCCCAGAACAACAGCAAAGGACCTTGTGAAGATGCTGGAGGAAACAGGTACAAAAGTATCTATATCCACAGTAAAACGAGTCCTATATCAACATAACCTGAAAGACCGCTTAGCAAGGAAGAAGCCACTGCTCCAAAACCGCCATAAAAAAGCCAGACTACGGTTTGCAACTGCACATGGGGACAAAGCTCGTCCTTTTTGGAGAAAGGTCCTCTGGTCTAATGAAACAAAAATAGAACTGTTTGCCCATAATGACCATCGTTATGTTTGGAGGAAAAGGGGGATGGCTTGCAAGCCGAAGAACACCATCCCAACCGTGAAGCACGGGGGTGGCAGCATCATGCTGTGGGGGTGCTTTGCTTCAGCAGGGACTGGTGCACTTCACAAAATAGATGGAATCATGAGGAAGGAAAATTATGTGGATATATTGAAGCAACATCTCAAGACATCAGTCAGGAAGTTAAAGCTTGGTCACAAATGGGTCTTCCAAATGGACAATGACCCCAATCATACTTCCAAAGTTGTGGCAAAATGGCTTAAGGACAACAAAGTCAAGGTATTGGAGTGGCCATCACAAAGTCCTGACCTCAATCCTATAGAAATGTGTGGGCAGAACTGAAAAAGCGTGTGCGAGCAAGGAGGCCTACAAACCTGACTCAGTTACACCAGCTCTGTCAGGAGGAATGGGCCAAAATTCACCCAACTTATTGTGGGAAGCTTGTGGAAGGCTACCCGAAACGTTTGACCCAAGTTAAACAATTTAAAGGCAATGCTACCAAATACTAATTGAGTGTATGTAAACTTCTGACCCCCTGGGAATGTGATGAAATAAATAAAAGCTTAAATAAATCATTCTCTCTACTATTATTCTGACATGTCACATTCTTAAAATAAAGTGGTGATCCTAACTGACCTAAAACAGGGAATTTTTACTAGGATTCAATGTCAGGAATTGTGAAAAACTGAGTTTAAATGCATTTGACTAAGGTGTATGTAAACTTCTGACTTCAACTGTATTTCCAACTGTAACTAACTGAAACTGTTCTGTAGCGTACCTTATATTTCCACTTGGCTTCCGTCTGTTTCTTGTTCTGTTCTCGGATCTCAATCTTCTCCAAATCGTTCCGCTTACAGGTCTCCTTCTCCGACATGCTCAGGATGTTGTTAGCCGCCTGGGGGAGCAGGGAGCATCAGTTGGAGCAAATGCCTGCACACCCTGATGTAGAGGTGTAGAGCTTGACTGGTCCAGTCACGTTACTCATGGTAAAACTCAGGGCCTTGCCCCCCCCGCTTGCCCCTCTTGGGCTGGTCCATCTTGACCGAAATGTAAATATGGTTAAACAGGGTAACAGAAGTTAATAAGGTATGGCTGTTATTGCTCTCACCTTTCCCCCCATCTTGCCCTTCTTGGGCTGGTCCATCTTGCGGAGGATGTCCTTGGCGTGAGACTCCAGAGCTGCCAGGCTGGAGGGCTTTGACGGAGGAGGGGGAGGGGGGGGAGGAGGGGAAGGAGGGACCTCCTTCTCTTTCTTTCCTTTATTTTTCCCTCCCTCCTTCACAGGTTTGGGCATCTTGGGAGGTTTGGGCATCTTGGGAGGTTTGGGTGGCTTGGGAGGTTTGGGCATCTTGGGAGGTTTGGGCATCTTGGGAGGTTTGGGTGGCATGGAGGCCTTCTTCCTGGCTGGTTTTTCCCAGAGGGGAGGGGAGGGAGAGGGGACGCTGGAGGGGGAAGCAGGATCCTCAGGCTCTGACGGGGCAGGAGGGAGTTCCTCCACTGGAGGCTTGCTGATCGAATCACTCTTAATGGCTTTAGCCGCATTCTGGACAACAACAACACAATGACACTGTCATTTATCCGAAGATACTCACTTTACTATTTTCTCCCCTTATATTTCACTCCGAACCATGACAACAGTCTGAGCTGTGAGTTCATAGTACAGTTAGTAACCCAGTTCACCACAGCACCCAGGATGCAGTTCAGATATAGGTTATGCCTGTACAGTTAATGAACATGTCAACTCTACAACAACAACAACAGGCCATTGGAAACCTGACCAGTAGAATAGATCGGTACAGGGCAGAGCAGGGTCGTACCTCTGAGATCCGGATCTCCTTGGCCAGGTCCTTGATGAGCTGAGTGGGCTTCATGTTCTCTGGGAGCTCATCCTCGTGCTCTAACAGGGCCTGTAGGGGAGGACACGGTGACAACACAGTTAGTAGCTGTAGCAGCAGGACATCATGAGACTGTGTGATGCTTCCTCCCTAGAAGACTGAGGAAACAAAGGAGGAGACAGAACAGGATACATTGTCCATTATAAAGGTGGGATTTAGGTTGTATAGGTGAGGTAACCAAAGTGACCTGTTTCTTGGTCCAAGCTCTAAAAGCTCCGTTGATGATCTTAGCTCCGTGGACCAGATAGGGAGCTGGCTGCCTGTTGGACTTGTGTAAACCTGCAACAAGAGAGAATACTGTTAGACAGCTCTCCCTTGGTAAAGAGGTATGTTGACCTCAAATGGGACAAACTGTTAAAATAAAGGTTAAATTAAATTGACTAAAACTTTTTTCGAAAATTAGCCGCCGAAATTGTCGCAACCCCTATTACTAGCCTGTTCAACCTCTCTTTTGTAACGTCTGAGATCCCCAGAGATTGGAAAGCTGCCGTGGTCATCCCCCTCTTCAAAGGGGGTGACACTCTAGATCCAAACTGTTACAGACCTATATCCATCCTGCCCTGCCTTTCGAAAGTTTTTGAAAGCCAAGTTAACAAACAGATCACCGACCATTTCGAATCCCACCGTACCTTCTCCGCTATGCAATCCGGTTTCCGAGCTGGTCATGGGTGCAATTCAGCTACGCTCAAAGTCCTAAACGATATTATAACCGCGATCGATAATAGACAGTACTGTGCAGCCGTCTTCATCGACCTGGCCAAGGCTTTCGACTCTGTCAACCACCGCATTCTTATTGGCAGACTAAATAGCCTTGGTTTCTCAAATGACTGCCTCGCCTGGTTCACCAACTACTTCTCAGATAGAGTTCAATGTGTCAAATCGGAGGGCCTGTTGTCTGGACCTATGGCAGTCTCTATGGGGGTGCCACAGGGTTCAATTCTTGGGCCGACTCTTTTCTCTGTGTATATCAATGATGTCGCTCTTGCTGCTGGTGACTCTCAGATCCACCTCTACGCAGACGACACCATTTTGTATACATCTGGCCCTTCATTGGACACTGTGTTAACAAACCTCCAAACGAGCTTCAATGCCATACAACACTCCTTCCGTAGCCTCCAACTGCTCTTAAACACTAGTAAAACTAAATGCATGCTCTTCAATCGAACGCTGCTGGCACCCGCCCACCCGACTAGAATCACTACTCTCGGCGGGTCTGACCTAGAGTATGTGGACAACTACAAATACCTAGGTGTCTGGTTAGACTGTAAACTCTCCTTCCAGACTCACATTAAGAATCTCCAATCCAAAGTTAAATCTAGAATCGGTTTCCTATTTCGCAACAAAGCCTCCTTCACTCATGCTGCCAAACATGCCCTCGTAAAACTGACTATCCTACCGATCCTTGACTTCGGCAATGTCATTTACAAAATAGCCTCCAACACTCTACTCAGCAAATTGGATGTAGTCTATCACAGTGCCATCCGTTTTGTCTCCAAAGCCCCATACACTACCCACCACTGTGACCTGTACGCTCTTGTTGGCTGGTCCTCACTACATATTCGTTGCCAAACCCACTGGCTCCAGGCCATCTATAAATCACTGCTAGGCAAATCCCCGCCTTATCTTAGCTCATTGGTCACCATAGCAACACCCACCCGTAGTCTGCGCTCCAGCAGGTATATCTCACTGGTCATCCCCAAAGCCAACACCTCCTTTGGCCGCAATTCCTTCCAGTTCTCTGCTGCCAATGACTGGAACGAACTGCAAAAATCTCTGAAGCTGGAGACTCTTATCTCCCTCACTAACTTTAAGCATCAGTTGTCAGAGCACCTTACCGATCACTGCACCTGTACACAGCCCATCTGAAATTAGCCCACCCAACTACCTCATCCCCATATTGTTATTTACATTGTTATTTATTTTGCTCATTTGCACCCCAGTATCTCTATTTGCACATCTTCTTCTGCACATCTATCACTCCAGTGTTAATACTAATTGTAATTATTTTGCACTATAGCCTATTTATTGCCTTACCTCCATAACTTGCTACATCTGCACACACTGTATATAGATTTTCTGTTGTATTTTTGACTTTATATTTAGTTTTACCCCATATGTAACTCTGTGTTGTTGTTTTTATCGCACTGCTTTGCTTTATCTTGGCCAGGTCGCAGTTGTAAATGAGAACTTGTTCTCAACTGGCTTACCTGGTTAAATAAAGGTGAAATAAAAAAATAAAAAACATCTCGGATTCATTCACTGTGAGAACATTGATTGAGTTGAGCGGAAGTGACTTAGACACTTTTCATAAAAGCCTCTTTCTACTGTCAGAGAACGGCGTCTAGGCTAACTGCTGTCAGTAAACTAATTAACCAATCAAAACACATCATCACGTTTCAGAGCCCAGTCACATGTATTTCATAAACAGACAGCAGGGAAATATAACTCTCTGTTGAAACTGAATTCACTCTGGTTTAATAATAGAAAACAATCCCTATAACAGTAAACTCCTGGAAGATGTTACTGCAAGCTGAAGGCCGTTAAAAATCAGACACATGCCTCTCCCTCCCTCCCACCCTGCCTCCCTCCCTCCCTCCCTCCCACCCTGCCTCCCTCCCTCCCCGACACATGCCTCTCCCTCCCTCCCACCCACCCACCCTGCCTCCAACCCTTCCTTCCTCCCTGTAATAGGACTCAAATTGAATCCTACTACACCGGCTCCGACGCTCGTCGGATGTGGCAGGGCATGAAAACTATTACAGACTACAAAGGGAAGCACAGCCGCGAGCTGCCCAGTGACACAAGCCAACACTGAAGCATGCATGAGAGCATCAGCTGTTCCGGATGACTATGTGATCAAGCTCTCTGTAGCCGATGTGAGCAAGACCTTTAAACAGGTCAACATTCACAAGGCCACGGGGCCAGACGGATTACCAGGACGTGTACTCCGAGCATTTGCTGACCAACTGGCAAGTGTCTTCACTGACATGTTCAACCTCTCCCTGACCGAGTCTGTAATACCCACATGTTTCAAGCAGACCACCATAGTCCCTGTGCCCAAGCACACTAAGGTAACCTGCCTAAATGACTACCGCCCAATGGCACTCACGTCGGTAGCCATGAAGTGCTTTGAAAGGCTGGTCATGGCTCACATCTACACCATCATTCTGGAAACCCTAGACCTACTCCAATTTGCTTACCGCCCCAACAGATCCACAGATGACACAATCTCAATTGCAATCCATACTGCCCTTTCCCACCTGGACAAAAGGAACACCTATGTGAGAATGCTGTTCATTGACTACAACTTAGCGTTCAACACCATAGTGCCCACAAAGCTCATCACTAAGCTAAGGACCCTGGGACTAAACACCTCCCTCTGCAACTGGATCCTGGACTTCCTGACGGGCCGTCCCCAGGTGGTAAGGGTAGGCAACACCACATCTGCCACGCTGATCCTCAACACAGGGGCCCCTCAGGGGTGCGTGCTCAGTCCCCTCCTGTACTCCCTGTTCACCCAGGACTGCGTGGCCAGGCATGACTCAAACACCATCATTAAGTTTGCTGACGACACAACGGTGGTAGGCCTGATCACCGACAAAGATGAGACAGTCTATAGGGAGGTCAGAGACCTGGCATTGTGGTGCCAGGATAACAACCTCTCCCTCAACGTGAGCAAGACAAAGGAGAAGATCATGGACTACAGGAAAAGGAGGGCCGAACATGGCCCCATTCACATCGACGGGGCTGTAGTGGAGCGGGTCGAGAGCTTCAAGTTCCTCACCAACAAATTATTATGGTCCAAACACACCAAGACAGTCGTGAAGAGGGCACGACAACGCCTATTCCCCTTCAGGACACTGAAAAGATTTGGCATGGCTCCCTAGATCCTCAAAAATGTCTACAGCTGCACCATCGAGAGCATCCTGACTGGTTGCATCACCGCCTGGTATGGCAACTGCTCGGCCTCCGACCGCAAGGCACTACAGAGGGTAGTGCGTACAGCCCAGTACATGACTGGGGCCAAGCTTCCTGCCATCCAGGACCTCTATACCAGGCGGTGTCAGAGGAAGGTCAAAAAATTGTCAAAGACTACAGTTACCCAAGTCATAGACTGTTCTCTCTGCTACCGCACGGCAAGCGGTACCGGAGCGCCAAGTCTAGGTCCAAAAGGCTCCTTAACAGCTTCTACTCCCAAGCCATAAGACTGCTGAACAACTAATCAAATGGCTACCTGGACTATTTGCATTGACCCCCCCCTTTTTTTTTTTTTACACTGCTGCTACTCACTGTTTATTTCTATGCATAGTCACTTTACCCCTCCCTACATGTACATATTACCTCAATTACCTGGATTACCTGTACCCCAGCCCATTGACTCGGTACCCGTACACCCTGTATATAGCCTCGTTATTGTTATTTTAGTGTGTTACTATTTTTTACTTTAGTTTATTTAGTAAACATTTTCTTAAAACTGCATTGTTGGTTAAGGGCTTGTAAAGTAAGCATTTCACGGTAAGGTCTACACCGGTTGTATTCGGCGCATGTGACAAATACATTTTGATTTGATTTGATATGTGAACTCAACACCCAAAACTACTTGGTAGTTGTGGATTATTTTTCTAGGTATATATAAATAACTTGCCTCAAAGACATGTCAGGAGAAACTACAAGAGCTAAACTGAAGAATATCTCTGGTGGGGAGGCCCAAACAGGCCCAAACAGGCCCAAACAGGCCCAAACAGGCTGACCCATTCCTAGCTCTCATGACCTACAACGCCACCGCAAGCCACAGGTGTGTTGAACTTTAAAGAGAGAAAAATGTGTTCATGAATTCATACGTTAAGGAGACAAAAGCTAATTACAGAGTGATTAACTATAAACGGTATGTGATGTTTTGACATTTTAGAAACTCGTCTTAAAAGAATCAAAGAGATAAGACCTGTATGTTCCACCTCCATAACCTGTATGTTCCACCTCCATAACCTGTATGTTCCACCTCCATAACCTGTATGTTCCACCTCCATAACCTGTATGTTCCACCTCCATAACCTGTATGTTCCACCTCCATAACCTGTATGTTCCACCTCCATAACCTGTATGTTCCACCTCCATAACCTGTATGTTCCACCTCCATAACCTGTATGTTCCACCTCCATAACCTGTATGTTCCACCTCCATAACCTGTATGTTCCACCTCCATAACCTGTATGTTCCACCTCCATAACATGTATGTTCCACCTCCATAACCTGTATGTTCCACCTCCATAACCTGTATGTTTCACCTCCATAACCTGTATGTTCCACCTCCATAACCTGTATGTTCCACCTCCATAAGATGATAATGGTATGTAAACGTGGTCTTATAAGCTGTGTCCCACGACACCGTATTCCTTACATACGTTACGTTACGTTGCGCCTTCCGTTTTGCACAACGTTTGACCAGAACAGTATGTTGGCGATGTAATCATAAGAAGGCAATCTGGCCGCATTACAGCAGTGAGAAAAAGCGTTCAGTGGAAATGTAAACAGAGTTGTCCGGCCAGCCGAGAGGGGTTAAAACACAGAGAGAGACCAGAGAACTAGTTATTGTGTCTGTGCCAGGCCTCTTGAACCTAATCATCTGTGAACGACGCCACGCAGACCATTAAATGACTGTAATAATATTAGAGTCTCCATCTCCTCATCTGCTGAGCAGACCGTAGGAAGGACACACGCTATACACCACTAGAGGAACAGGAAACGCACAAGCACCACGAGTTGAACAGGAAACGCATCACAAGCACAGGAAGAGGAACGTAGAGGAAGAGGAAGCCAGAAACCAAACCTGAAAGCATAATAGTTGTAGAAATATAAAATGGTGACGTACCTTTGAACCGCTCCAACAGGTGGCGTCCCACGTACCAGCAGGCCGTCTCAAAGTTGGGGAACGGAGTCAGACAGTTCACCTTCAGACGCTTCTCCACCTCGTATGCTCTGGAGAGGGAAACACACGTTTATTCTTTATTTAAAGGGATAGTTCACCCAAATTACAAAACGACATCTTGGTTTCCTCACCCTGTCAGCAGTCTATGGACAAGATATGACAGCAATCCATGCTTTGGTGTAGGTTCCCTGGCACTGTTACCACATGCTAACATTTTAGCATTTGTAGCACAAATCCCATTCAAGTCGAGGGACCAATATGAGCATTTCTTCATGAGCGTTAATTAAAAACTAGGCCAAATCAGGAAGTGCAGTTGACCTGTAAAGCTACAGTCTCCGCCTCCTCATTGATACTAATGATGTTCTCACCTCATCTGCATCTCAACACTCAGGTTGTGGACAAAGTGTCCAGAGAAGGCCAGCGTGTCCACTGGAGTCAGAACCGCATTGATACTAATGATGTTCTCACCTCATCTGCATCTCAACACTCAGGTTGTGGACAAAGTGTCCAGAGAAGGCCAGCGTGTCCACTGGAGTCAGAACCGCATTGATACTAATGATGTTCTCACCTCATCTGCATCTCAACACTCAGGTTGTGGACAAAGTGTCCAGAGAAGGCCAGCGTGTCCACTGGAGTCAGAACCGCATTGATACTAATGATGTTCTCACCTCATCTGCATCTCAACACTCAGGTTGTGTACAAAGTGTCCAGAGAAGGCCAGCGTGTCCACTGGAGTCAGAACCGCATTGATACTAATGATGTTCTCACCTCATCTGCATCTCAACACTCAGGTTGTGGACAAAGTGTCCAGAGAAGGCCAGCGTGTCCACTGGAGTCAGAACTGCATTGATACTAATGATGTTCTCACCTCATCTGCATCTCAACACTCAGGTTGTGGACAAAGTGTCCAGAGAAGGCCAGCGTGTCCACTGGAGTCAGAACCGCATTGATACTAATGATGTTCTCACCTCATCTGCATCTCAACACTCAGGTTGTGGACAAAGTGTCCAGAGAAGGCCAGCGTGTCCACTGGAGTCAGAACCGCATTGATACTAATGATGTTCTCACCTCATCTGCATCTCAACACTCAGGTTGTGGACAAAGTGTCCAGAGAAGGCCAGCGTGTCCACTGGAGTCAGAACCGCATTGATACTAATGATGTTCTCACCTCATCTGCATCTCAACACTCAGGTTGTGGACAAAGTGTCCAGAGAAGGCCAGCGTGTCCACTGGAGTCAGAACCGCATTGATACTAATGATGTTCTCACCTCATCTGCATCTCAACACTCAGGTTGTGGACAAAGTGTCCAGAGAAGGCCAGCGTGTCCACTGGAGTCAGAACCGCATTGATACTAATGATGTTCTCACCTCATCTGCATCTCAACACTCAGGTTGTGGACAAAGTGTCCAGAGAAGGCCAGCGTGTCCACTGGAGTCAGAACTGCATTGATACTAATGATGTTCTCACCTCATCTGCATCTCAACACTCAGGTTGTGTACAAAGTGTCCAGAGAAGGCCAGCGTGTCCACTGGAGTCAGAACTGCATTGATACTAATGATGTTCTCACCTCATCTGCATCTCAACACTCAGGTTGTGGACAAAGTGTCCAGAGAAGGCCAGCGTGTCCACTGGAGTCAGAACTGCATTGATACTAATGATGTTCTCACCTCATCTGCATCTCAACACTCAGGTTGTGGACAAAGTGTCCAGAGAAGGCCAGCGTGTCCACTGGAGTCAGAACTGCATTGATACTAATGATGTTCTCACCTCATCTGCATCTCAACACTCAGGTTGTGGACAAAGTGTCCAGAGAAGGCCAGCGTGTCCACTGGAGTCAGAACCGCATTGATACTAATGATGTTCTCACCTCATCTGCATCTCAACACTCAGGTTGTGGACAAAGTGTCCAGAGAAGGCCAGCGTGTCCACTGGAGTCAGAACTGCATTGATCCAACCTGGAAACAAACACAGTAAACAACTGTGTTGTGACAACATCAGAACTGGTGTGATTATATTCCCAATGTGACAACATCAGAACTGGTCTGATTCTATTCCCAATGTGAAAACATCAGAACTGGTCTGATTCTATTCCCAATGTGAAAACATCAGAACTGGTCTGATTCTATTCCCAATGTGACAACATCAGAACTGGTCTGATTCTATTCCCAATGTGACAACATCAGAACTGGTCTGATTCTATTCCCAATGTGAAAACATCAGAACTGGTCTGATTCTATTCCCAATGTGACAACATCAGAACTGGTCTGATTCTATTCCCAATGTGAAAACATCAGAACTGGTCTGATTCTATTCCCAATGTGAAAACATCAGAACTGGTCTGATTCTATTCCCAATGTGAAAACATCAGAACTGGTCTGATTCTATTCCCAATGTGAAAACATCAGAACTGGTCTGATTCTATTCCCAATGTGACAACATCAGAACTGGTCTGATTCTATTCCCCAAATGTGACAACATCAGAACTGGTCTGATTCTATTCCCAATGTGAAAACATCAGAACTGGTCTGATTCTATTCCCAATGTGACAACATCAGAACTGGTCTGATTCTATTCCCAATGTGACAACATCAGAACTGGTCTGATTCTATTCCCAATGTGAAAACATCAGAACTGGTCTGATTCTATTCCCAATGTGACAACATCAGAACTGGTCTGATTCTATTCCCAATGTGACAACATCAGAACTGGTCTGATTCTATTCCCAATGTGACAACATCAGAACTGGTCTGATTCTATTCCCAATGTGACTGTGGTGACAACATAAGAACTGGTCTGATTTGTGAGAAGAACTGAATCTAGCCCTGAACAGAGTGCTGATTCTGATGTGATGGTTTGAGTTCACTAACCCGACGGTATGAATAGGTTCTGTCCCTGATTCAGAGTGCACTAACCTGACGGTATGAATAGGGTCTGTCCCTGATTCAGAGTGCACTAACCTGACGGTATGAATAGGGTCTGTCCCTGATTCAGAGTGCACTAACCTGACGGTATGAATAGGTTCTGTCCCTGATTCAGAGTGCACTAACCTGACGGTATGAATAGGGTCTGTCCCTGATTCAGAGTGCACTAACCTGACGGTATGAATAGGGTCTGTCCCTGATTCAGAGTGCACTAACCTGACGGATAGGGTCTGTCCCTGATTAGAGTGCACTAACCTGACGGTATGAATAGGGTCTGTCCCTGATTCAGAGTGCACTAACCTGACGGTATGAATAGGTTCTGTCCCTGATTCAGAGTGCACTAACCTGACGGTATGAATAGGGTCTGTCCCTGATTCAGAGTGCACTAACCTGACGGTATGAATAGGGTCTGTCCCTGATTCAGAGTGCACTAACCTGACGGTATGAATAGGGTCTGTCCCTGATTCAGAGTGCACTTGTAACACTTGTCCACCTGGTCAGCGAAGAACATCTCTGTGTGATTGGCTGAGGACCTCCAGCGCTCGTACAGCGATAAGTTAGCTGACGTGGGCTTGATCAGGAAGAAGATCTTCTCTCCCTGGAAACAACAACAACATCAAGATAGGCTCTTTACGACATCAGGGCCTGTATTCACAAAGCATCTCATAGTAGCAGTGCTGATCTGGGATCAGGTCATAAAGGGTCTCATAGTAGCAGTGCTGATCTGGGATCAGGGCATAAAGGGTGTCAGAGTAGCAGTGCTGATCTGGGATCAGGGCATAAAGGGTCTCAGAGTAGCAGTGCTGATCTGGGATCAGGGCATAAAGGGTCTCAGAGTAGCAGTGCTGATCTGGGATCAGGGCATAAAGGGTCTCAGAGTAGCAGTGCTGATCTGGGATCAGGGCATAAAGGGTCTCAGAGTAGCAGTGCTGATCTGGGATCAGGCCCCTCCATGTCCATGTAATATTATTCATTATGATCTAAAAGGCTAAACTGGGTTTGTCATTTTGGAAAGTTTGTTGTTTTGGAAAGTTTGTTGTTTTGGAAAGTTTTGAAAGTCTATTGTTGATCTAATTGACCTATCTACATCTGCCTTTTGGGGGAGAATGAGGCGATTGGCAAAAAAGCTCTGGAGGTTGTTGCAGAGAAAATGTCACAATGTAGAACTGGCGCCAGCGCAGGATGCAGCGGTGCTTCTTTCCCCCTTCATGTGGCTCTTCAGGGCCGATTCACTGATACTTGCAATGTCAAAGTCTGACACATTTTTTGCACCTTACACAGTGTGGGTTGGTTGGGTCCAGTAATGTAGTGGTAAAAAAAGGTGGGTAAACTACACTGAACACAAATATAAAATGCAACATATAAAGTGTTGGTCCCCTGTTTCATGAGCTGAAATTAAAGATACCAGAAATGTTCCATACGCGCAAAAGGCAGAATTTAAACACCATTTGCCCGGCATTTTTGCTATCGATGTGACGCTTGGCGGCGCCTAATTAGTCAGTTCTGTACCTGTCTGGCTGAGTGGCAGTGTGGGTGGAATGAGCGTGCTCGCCTGTGTGGGTGGAATGAGCGTGCTCGCCTGTGTGGGTGGAATGAGCGTGCTCGCCTGGCGACCACAGCGCAAAACGTGTGAGGAAATAAAACTCTGTAGTCTGCCTGGAAATTAATTCGCAAGACCAATACATTTTTCTAATATTGTACAGATTAACATATTTGATAATTTTCTGTTCTCCTCTCATTTTAATTCAAGTACTTTTCAAGTACCAACTTGAGAAAAAGTATATTTTTCAAGGTATTCCAGTACTTGAATTTCAGAGTGCCAAATTAAGCACCATGAGTGAACCCTGTATGTAGAAGCTGGAAGTAGAAGCTTAAGTATTGTTGTCTATTAGTTTACTTCAATTAGGGGAGGGGTGGTAGGTTTAGAAAAATAATAATAAATAAACATATATACAGTACCAGCCAAAAGTTTGGACACACCTACTCATTCCAGTGTTTTTCTTTATTTTTTACTATTTTCTACATTGTAGAATAATAGTGAAGACATCAAAACTATGAAATAACACATATGGAATCATCTAGTAACCAAATAAGTGTTCAACAAATCAAAATATATTTTAGATTTGAGATTCTTCAAATAGGCACCCTTTGCCTTGATGACAGCTTTGCACACTCTTGGCATTCTCTCAACCAGCTTCATGAGGTAGTCACCTGGAATGCATTTCAATTAACAGGTGTGCCTTGTTAAAAGTTAATTTGTGGAATTTATTTCCTTCTTAATGCGTTTGAGCCAATCAGTTGTGTTGTGACAAGGTAGGGGGGGTATATAGAAGACAGCCCTATTTGGTAAAAGACCAAGTCCATATTATGGCAAGAACAGCTCAAATAAGCAAAGAGAAACGACAGTCCATCATAACTTTAAGACATGAAGGTCAGTCAATACGGAACATTTCAAGAAATTTGAACGTTTCTTCAAGTGCAGACGCAAAAACCATCAAGCGCTATGATGAAACTGGCTCTCATGAGGACCGCCACAGGAATGGAAGACCCAGAGTTACCTCTGCTGCAGAGGATAAGTTCATTAGAGTTACCAGCCTCAGAAATTGCAGCCCAAATAAATGTTTCACAGAGTTCAAGTAACAGACACATCTCAACATCAACTGTTCAGAGGAGACTGCGTGAGTCAGGCCTTCATGGTCTAATTGCTGCAAAGAAACCACTACTAAAGGACACCAATAATTAGAAGAGACTTGCTTGGACTAAGAAACATGAGCAATGGACATTAGACTGGTGGAAATGTGTCCTTTGGTCTGGAGTCCAAATTTGAGATTTTTGGTTCCAACCGCCGTGTCTTTGTGAGACGCAGAGTAGGTGAACGGATGATCTCCCTATGTGTGGTTCCCACCGTGAAGCATGGAGGAGGTGGTGTGATGGTGCTTTGCTGGTGACACTGTCAGTGATTTATTTAAAATTCAAGGCACACTTAACCAGCATGTCAACCACAGCATTCTGCAGCGATACGCCATCCCATCTGGTTTGCCCTTAGTGGAACTATCATTTATTTTTCAACAGGACAATGACCCAACACACCTCCAGGCTGTGTAAGGGCTATTTGACCAAGAAGGAGAGTGATGGAGTGCTGCATCAGATGACCTGGCCTCCACAATCACCCGACCTCGTAGTTTTTATGTTTTCACTATTATTCTACAATGTAGAAAAGGTGTCCAAACCTTTGACTGGTAGTGTATAGACACACATGCATACAAGTCCATAATACAAAGGTATGATTAAAGTACAGGAGCATCAACATTTTTACTTTTCCATTATACTATGTGAAAATGTCCTTAGAATAAAACCACAGGATTGTAAGGGTCTAAAAGGCCAGACTATAGAACAGGGAGCTGGAGGGAAAGGCCACTAGATGGGGGGGATTTAAAGCACCAGTTACAGAAAACACTTCAATACTAATAGTTAATTCATCCTGATGTGTGGAGAGTTTTTAGATTCTGCCTGGAGAAGACTAAGCTGAAGATGACCACCCCTACGTGAAGGTTTATCTGCTCTATAGCACAGAAGGACATGGAGGAGACGGGGTGACCGGCCTCTGAGAAATGACCTGCAATAGGAGGAGACGGGGTGACCGGCCTCTGAGAAA
Source organism: Coregonus clupeaformis (assembly GCF_020615455.1). Classification (NCBI taxonomy): domain Eukaryota; kingdom Metazoa; phylum Chordata; class Actinopteri; order Salmoniformes; family Salmonidae; genus Coregonus; species Coregonus clupeaformis. The sequence continues at coordinate 167,352 of NW_025534157.1, forward strand.
TGACCTGCAATAGGAGGAGACGGGGTGACCGGCCTCTGAGAAATGACCTGCAATAGGAGGAGACGGGGTGACCGGCCTCTGAGAAATTACGTGCAATAGGGGATTTAGGGTCATTTTTCCTTGCAGCACTCTTGTGTTCTATAATGCGTGTTGTTATCAGTCTACGTATTGAGTACTGCATGGACAAGAGACAAGGTATATGGCGTTAGAAGGAACTGTTTGATGGTTTACCAGTGGCAGAGCTACTAAATTCACTCTATTGTGTTTATAAGAGTCACTACAAGCCGCACAACTACGGTAGAAACCGGTCACAACTACGGTAGGGGTAGAAACCGGTCACCTCGTCCGGTCGTCCATCATTCCTTTTTGGGGGGACTTAAGTGTCAGCCCGAACGATGAAATCCCTGACATTCCTTTCCTTGTAGTGCGAGAAGAGAGGAGGGTCAGAGAAAACCTTTTGGCAAAGCAGGATCAGCCATGAGGACCTCCCAATGTGTCTTCACTCACGTCTGGATGTGATGTCATCACTCACGTCTGGATGTGATGTCATCACTCACGTCTGGATGTGATGTCATCACTCACGTCTGGATGTCATGTCATCACTCACGTCTGGATGTGATGTCATCACTCACGTCTGGATGTCATGTCATCACTCACGTCTGGATGTGATGTCATCACTCACGTCTGGATGTCATGTCATCACTCACGTCTGGATGTGATGTCATCACTCACGTCTGGATGTCATGTCATCACTCACGTCTGGATGTGATGTCATCACTCACGTCTGGATGTGATGTCATCACTCACATCTGGATGTGATGTCATCACTCACGTCTGGATGTGATGTCATCACTCACGTCTGGATGTGATGTCATCACTCACGTCTGGATGTGATGTCATCACTCACGTCTGGATGTGATGTCATCACTCACGTCTGGATGTCATGTCATCACTCACGTCTGGATGTGATGTCATCACTCACGTCTGGATGTCATGTCATCACTCACGTCTGGATGTCATGTCATCACTCACGTCTGGATGTGATGTCATCACTCACGTCTGGATGTGATGTCATCACTCACGTCTGGATGTCATCACTCTAGTCTGGATGTGATGTCATCACTCTAGTCTGGATGTCATCACTCACGTCTGGATGTGATGTCATCACTCTAGTCTGGATGTGATGTCATCACTCTAGTCTGGATGTCATCACTAGTCTGGATGTGATGTCATCACTATGTAGTGGTGCAGACACATGGATGGGTTTTTAACTGTTGTAACGGCTGTAACGTAACAACATTTGGAAAAAGTCAAGGGGTCTGAATACTTTCCGAAGGCTCTGTATATACTGTATTCTAGTCAAACCCATCCTATTCAACTATCCTAATCCTACGTATTCTTCAGATATACTATATATTCTATCCACATACTGTCCATAATGGCTATACATACCATCATCAATGTTCCCTCAAAAAAAAAATAGGCACTGAGCACATTTCAGGCCTGCTGAGCCAGAAATTCTGTGCAACTTCCAGCTCACGTTTACTGCGAACACTGAGGCTGTACCCGCTTTAAGTTACAGTTTTAACAGTGGTCAAGTAGGCTACTGTGTCTATTTGATCATAATGTAGGCCTACCAGAGTGGCCTACCATCAAAAACTATGGAGAAAACGCATCCCATAACATTTTAACATGGAAATAGCTGTTCTATCGTTCAGCCTACAGTAGCAGCCAATGTGTGGTGTTCAATGTAGACTTTTGATAAAAACATGCAGGGCTTGACATGAACCTGTTCATCCACTTGTCCTTCAGACAAGGAGGTGACTGAAAATGTTGTTGTTTGATGCAAGAAACCACTTTACAAAATAAAATGCATTATTATTCCCATACCATTATTACAGAGAATCAGTCAAATTATGCTACCCTCTGCCTATTGGCTACTTAGCTTCAAGCCTGTCTCAAAATACAACACTGCCCCTTTAAGACAAAAAAAAGCTATTTTCCTGACTGGCTTTTCAAAGATGTCTAGAAGTGTATATGTTTTGTGCTCTTGTAGGAAGCAATCCCTCCCCTATTGCTGACTACAGATGATCTATGACTGGGCTAATAACTCACTAACTAGCAAAGGATATGAACAAATGTACAAATGTCCACACGTCGCTACATGTAGCTCTCGCTTTGATCTCAAAACAAGCACATCTACCCATGACCGCTGATGCTGTAAAAACAGTCCAGTTCAACGTGAATGGCACCGATCCATATATGGCAATGGTCTATTTGCATATAGGCCTACTGCAGCTCTGATTGGTTATGCTGCACCGGTCTGTGTAGAGTAGGGGCTGAGACATGTAGCTAGCTAGCTAAATCCTACTCCGATGAGTACGGGCTGAGTCCGGCCTGTCAATGCAATAGAATCCTACTCCCACACGTTCTGCCTACAACAAAACCTCTTGTATAGTTAGTTTTGCATACTAAGTCTTACACGTTTGGGTATGTTGCATTGAAAATAGCAAATTTTGTGTTGATTCGATCACAATTCCAACAGTAAAGGGAAACGTTGATAGTGTTAACTAACTGGGAAAACTCTAGAAAGTTGAGTGAAGTTCACTCTCGTGCTTCTCTGCTGATATTTCTTCTGATCGGCAGTCCCAGGTGGGCTGCGCACCCACACGTAGCTTAGAGGGAACATTGGTATTAAGTAAAGATGGCTAATGGCTATGGCTAATCTCGGCTATGAACTTGATAGATAGACAACATCAATATATATTTTCCACATAAGTACAGTATATGTTGGGAGAAAGGGTTATTGTTCCAAATGAACTGATCTTCCAGATAACCCATAAATAAACATGCATAGTCAGTAGAGAAAATGGGGCCCATAGGATGTAGGATCCGGTCAACATATTGGGAAATGGCCGTGCAGGGGGCTTCTCTATTGATTTGTGAACCTTAATTCCCGAAAGCTGAAAATGTCCCAGTTCTTCCATGGCCTGCATACTCACCAGACATATTTACATTTACATTTAAGTCATTTAGCAGACGCTCTTATCCAGAGCGACTTACAAATTGGTGCATTCAACTTAGGATAGCCAGTGGGACAACCACTCATTTTATTTTTTATTTTATTTTTAATGGGGGGTAGAAGGATGACTGTTATACTATTCCAGGTATTCCTTAAAGAGGTAGGGTTTCAAGTTTCTCCGGAAGGTGGTCAGTGACTCCGCTGTCCTGGCGTCATGGGGGAGCTTGTTCCACCATATCACCCATTGAGCATGTTTGGGATGCTCTGGATCTGAACAAAAAATGGGTGATGACAACTTGGATATCTCTCTCATCACCCTATATGTTTCTTCATATACTAATGTAACAAATGTCAAAGGACTGGAGGCTTTAAAGTTATTTTTGAAACAAAGAGGGAACACAACGTCATCTACTGGCTTTCTGTTACCTGGCAACAATCCTTCGGTACAATAACTACTTTTGGAGTGGCTATGAGCTCCATTTTCTCTCCTGACTATGCCATTTTATTTATCGGTTATCTGGAAGATACAGTAAGTTCATTTCGCACAATAACCCTTTCTCCCAACGTATACTTACATTTTACAGTTTAGTCATTTAGCAGACTTATGTGGAAAATATATATTGATGTATAGGATTCACTATCTTTTCACCAACAACTAAACACAACTCAACCCAACACTGAGTAAATACAAATGAAACACCGCTTGGAAAAAGTTGTAGTCAGTCGGTCAGTAAGTCAATCCAATCCGCCAACAGATCTCCAGCGGAGAAAGGCCACGGAGAACAGCTGATACCAATGGAGATTTGTAGTTGTCCAACAATAGAAATTAGTGGATCCGATCGTTGTTAATCTTACGACACGGCTACAATGCTGTTATATACAACAAAACGGTCTAAACTGAGGGTTTGGCTTCCTCAATCACACCACCGCCACCATCTTTGTGCAGCTGATGCTATTTAATAAGGAATTAAAGGGGAAGCACAGCATCAGGAGGAGAAGCACAGACAAATTCGGGGCCGTCACATACCCCCTCCGCCGGAAAAAGCCGACCATTGCCATGAGAAAAATCTACTCCTCACTTTCCCCTTCAAAGATAATGACTTTGCAGTGCTCACTCTCCTCAGCTGAGGCCTAACAGGCCTTAAAGACTTCTGGGAATCCGAGAAAAGTCTTATTACTGTCCTCTTCAAAAGATTAAGGACCTTGCGGGTCTCAATCGCCTCCAATTACTCAGCCGAGGGGTAACAGGCATTAAGATAATGCGCAAATCTTCACCTGTGTCCTCCTCCACCACTCAGTAGTTCAGAGGGCCCATCTGCTCCACAGTCTTATATGGTCCTTGCCGTTTAGGAGAGAGCTTGGCCGAGAACGGATGGGAGCGTAGCCACACCCGATCACCTGACCTGGAACTGCACACCCTGACCTGGAACTGCACGTCTCTTCTTCTCATAGTTCCTCTTCTGCTTGAGACAGGCCTTGATCAGGTTCTTTGAGACAAGATCTCTCAAGTCGTGGAGATGGACTACCTGGTCATCGCATGCAGAGCCTGGAGTAACCTGGTCATCACGTGCAGAGCCTGGAGTAACCTGGTCATCGCGTGCAGAGCCTGGAGTAACCTGGTCATCGCGTGCAGAGTCTGGAGTAACCTGGTCATCGCGTGCAGAGCCTGGAGTAACCTGGTGGGGCTGTAGCACCATATCCATGGGTCCTCTGGGTGGACGACTCAGGTTCAGCTCTGCAGGGGTGACTCCAGTGGACTCAGGTTCAGCTCTGCAGGGGTGACTCCAGTGGACTCAGGTTCAGCTCTGCAGGGGTGACTCCAGTGGACTCAGGTTCAGCTCTGCAGGGGTGACTCCAGTGGACTCAGGTTCAGCTCTGCAGGGGTGACTCCAGTGGACTCAGGTTCAGCTCTGCAGGGGTGACTCCAGTGGACTCAGGTTCAGCTCTGCAGGGGTGACTCCAGTGGACTCAGGTTCAGCTCTGCAGGGGTGACTCCAGTGGACTCTTGCACAGCAGAATTCAGGTTCCATCTTTGGCAGGTCTCCTCAAAGAGATCAGAGACGAATTGGGAAACTCAGTCAGGCACGCTCCAGCGAGTCAGGATCTCTTTAGTGAGGATGTTAGAGACAGTCCTCGCTGTGGCCTGGCTAAGGACAAAGAGCTCCACCCACTTGGAATAGTAATCAACAGAAACGAGCATGTACACATTCTGAATCAAGGTTCTAGGAAACGGATCCATCAAATGCACTCCTAACATTTCCCATGTTCGAGTAACCACTGTTTGCTGCAACTTGCCAGCAGTCTTCCAGCCTTCTGATCTGTACATTTGACAAACCTGACAGTTTTGGAAGTGGGACTTTACGTCCAGGCTCAGATTTGGCCAGTACAGTAGTGCTAGCAACCACTTGTAGGTTTTAAACCTGCCCAAATGAGCATGGAAATGTTGCAGCAGTTGAAGGCGTAGAGGTTCAGGTATGTACACTTGGTAGAGTTCTCTGTGAGGTAGTTGCACAACTCGGTAGACTGTTTTCAATGATGGTCAGCTTTGTGGTAGGATTGACCATCTGTTTTCAATCTTCCAGGATAGTCTGGTACAGAGCCTGTACTTCTGGATTATACTGTTGGGCCTTCCATATGGCCTCATCAGAGATGGGAAAGTCAGTTTTGCTTGAGTCTCGACTGCTACACAGGACAGTAGCACATGTAAGATGAGGGCCACTGTTACCGTCAGCAGGAGCTCTGGATAAGGCATCTGGAACAGTGTTGTACTTTCCTTTCCTGTATTCTACAGCAAAGCTGAACTCTTGCAACCGTAGAGCCCATCTGATGAGTCTGGTGCTTGGTTTGTTGGTCTTGAACACCCACACAAGGGAGGAATGGTCAGTGACCAGAGTGAAGTATCTCCCTTCCAGGTAGTACCCCCACCTTTCCAAAGCCCAGACAACTGCAAGGCACTCTTGCTCGGTTGTGGAATGGTTCCATTCTGCTCCATTCAACGTCCGACTGTTGAACGCCAGCACATCTTCAGTGCCAAGTAGGATTAAATGGCGGGAACCAGGGTTACCGAGATTTGATGTCTCTTTATCACAGGTGAAGGATCTTTTAACAAAAAGTGTTCTACAAGCAGTTGTTAAAATAACAGGAAAATAGCTTCAAGTGTTTTGACCAAATACTGGTTGAGTTAACTAATAAAAGAATGGACGACCTGACCAGAGAGGTCCAGGACCTGAAGAACAGTTTGCAGTTCTCCCAGGGTCAGCTCGACGAGTTTAAACAGGAGAACGGCAAGATGACAGCAATCTGTAAGTCATTGAGAGAGGACATCAGCTCTGTATGTGAATCCATTACAACAATGGCGGAGAAATCAGATTATCTCGAAAGACAATCAAGGCGGAACAACATGGTTGTGGAGAGAATTGCAGAATCTGAAGTCTGAGGACAAAGTGAGGGAAATGACCTCTGAGAAACTGAAGATGGACCACAGGAAGATTGAGGTGGAGTGCGCCCACAGGACTGGAAAACCCACCACCGGCCCAGGTGACAGGCCCAGGCCGATAGTGGTCAAGTTCCTGAGGTTAAAGGACAAGGTAGCTGTTCTGGAAAGAGCCAAGAACTTGAGAGGAACATATATGTTCCTTAACAAGGACTATCCTGAAACTGTGCACCAGAAGAGGAAATAACTTATCCCAGCCATAAAAGCTGGCAGAGTGCTATGGAAGGGATGTGAATGCCTGGAAGGGATGAGAGAGCTTATGGGTTCGTAGCTTTAACCCCACAGCACAAACACTTACACACACCAACTGATGAATGGACAATGGACTGCTGGATATTTTGTTATCTTGCTTTGTTTGCTCCTTTCTACACTGCTCAAAAAAATAAAGGGAACACTAAAGTAACACATCCTAGATCTGAATGAATGAAATAATCTTATGAAATACTTTTTTCTTTACATAGTTGAATGTGCTGACAACAAAATCACACAACAATTATCAATGGAAATCAAATTTATCAACCCATGGAGGTCTGGATTTGGAGTCACCCTCAAAATTAAAGTGGAAAACCACACTACAGGCTGATCCAACTTTGATGTAATGTCCTTAAAACAAGTCAAAATGAGGCTCAGTAGTGTGTGTGGCCTCCACGTGCCTGTATGACCTCCCTACAACGCCTGGGCATGCTCCTGATGAGGTGGCGGATGGTCTCCTGAGGGATCTCCTCCCAGACCTGAACTAAAGCATCCGCCAACTCCTGGACAGTCTGTGGTGCAACGTGGCGTTGGTGGATGGAGCGAGACATGATGTCCCAGATGTGCTCAATTGGATTCAGGTCTGGGGAATGGGTGGGCCAGTCCATAGCATCAATTCCTTCCTCTTGCAGGAACTGCTGACACACTCCAGCCACATGAGGTCTAGCATTGTCTTGCATTAGGAGGAACCCAGGGCCAACCGCACCAGCATATGGTCTCACAAGGGGTCTGAGGATCTCATCTCGGTACCTAATGGCAGTCAGGCTACCTCTGGCGAGCACATGGAGGGCTGTGCGGCCCCCCAAAGAAATGCCACCCCACACCATGACTGACCCACCGCCAAACCGTTCATGCTGGAGGATGTTGCAGGCAGCAGAACGTTCTCCACGGCGTCTCCAGACTCTGTCACGTCTGTCACATGTGCTCAGTGTGAACCTGCTTTCATCTGTGAAGAGCACAGGGCGCCAGTGGCGAATTTGCCAATCTTGGTGTTCTCTGGCAAATGCCAAACGTCCTGCACCGTTTGAGCAGACACATGCACATTTGTGGCCTGCTGGAGGTCATTTTGCAGGGCTCTGGCAGTGCTCCTCCTGCTCCTCCTTGCACAAAGGCGGAGGTAACAGTCCTGCTGCTGGGTTGTTGCCCGCCTACGGCCTCCTCCACGTCTCCTGATGTACTGGCCTGTCTCCTGGTAGCGCCTCCATGCTCTGGACACTACGCTGACAGACACAGCAAACCTTCTTGCCACAGCTCGCATTGATGTGCCATCCTGGATGAGCTGCACTACCTGAGCCACTTGTGTGGGTTGTAGACTCCGTCTCATGCTACCACTAGAGTGAAAGCACCGCCAGCATTCAAAAGTGACCAAAACATCAGCCAGGAAGCATAGGAACTGAGAAGTGGTCTGTGGTCACCACCTGCAAAAACAGTCCTTTATTGGGGGTGTCTTGCTAATTGCCTATAATTTCCACCTGTTGTCTATTCCATTTGCACAACAGCATGTGAAATGTATTGTCAATCAGTGTTGCTTCCTAAATTGACAGTTTGATTTCACAGAAGTGTGATTGACTTGGAGTTACATTGTGTTGTTTAAGTGTTCCCTTAATTTTTTTGAGCAGTGTATATTATGTATCTGACAAGCTGCACAGGAAAGGGCTGAAAATAGCCCATATTAATATATACTTAACAAAAACAAATGCAAAATGCAACAAGTTCAAAGATTTTACTGAAAGAAATTCATTAGGCCCTAATCTATGGATTTCACTTGACTGGGAATGCAGATATGCATCTGTTGGTCACAGAAACCTTAAAAAAAGGTAGGGGGTGGGGATCAGAAAACCAGTCAGTATCTGGTGTGACAATCATTTGCCTCATGCTGTGCGACATACTGTGCGCCTTGGGAAAGTATTCAGACCCCTTGACTCTCAACCTTTTGTTACGTTACAGCCTTATTCTATAATGGATTCAATTGCTTTTTCAATCTACACACAATACCCCATAATGACAAAGCAAAAACTGTTTTTTAGAGATTTTAGCTAATTTATTAAAACAAAACAACTTAAATATCACATTTACATAAGTATTCAGACCCTTTACAGCCTCAAGTCTTCTTGGGTATGATGCTACAAGCTTGGCACACCTGAGACTTGTCCCGAAGCCACTCCTGCGTTGTCTTGGCTGTGTGCTTAGGGTCGTTGCCCTGTTGGAAGGTGAACCTTCACCCCAGTCTGAGGTCCTGAGCACTCTGGAGCAGAGAGAACAGAGAGATCCTTGATGAAAACCTGCTCCAGAGCACTCAGACTGGGGCGAAGGTTCACCTTACAACAAGGCAACGACCCTAAGCACACAGCCAAGACAACGCAGGAGTGGCATCGGGACAAGTGTCTGAATGTCCTTTGAGTGGCCCAGCCAGAGGCTGGACTTGAACCCGATCTAACATCTCTGGAGAGACCTGAAAATAGCTGTGCAGCGACGCTCTCCCATCCAACCTGACAGAGCTTGAGAGGATCTGCAGAGAAGAATGGTAGAAACTCCCCAAATACAGGTGTTCCAATTATGTAGCATCATACCCAAGAAGACTCGAGGCTGTTATCGCTGCCAAAGGTGCTTCAACAAAGTACTGAGTAAAATGGTCTGAATACTTTTGCAAAAATGTCTAAAAACTTGTTTTTGCACTGTAGATTCAATGGTTGTGAAGATGGGGAGAGGTCTGTCCATAATAAAGAGATGCTCTACTTTTTTGACACCACACTTCACAAAACAAGTCCTGCAGGCTCTAGTTTAATATTTTCTTGATTATTGTCCAGTCATATGGCCTAGTGCTGCAAAGACCTAGTTAAGCTGCAGATGGCCCAGAACAGAGCAGCACGTCTTGCTCTTCATTGTAATCAGAGGGCTAGTATTAATACTATGCATGCCAGTCTCTCTTGGCTAAGAATTCAGGAGAGACTGTGTCACTTCTTGTATTGTATTGTATTGTATTGGAAATTCCAAATAGTTTGCATAGTCATCTTACAAACAGTTCTGACACACACACTTACCCTACCAGACATGCCATCAGGGATCTTTTCACAGTTCCCAGGTCCAGAACAAATTCAAGAAAACGTACAGTATTATACAGAGCCATGAGTGCATGGAAATCCCTTTCATCTTATATAGCGCAAGCGAACAGCAAACCTGGTTTCAAAAAACTAATAAAGCAACACCTCACGGCACAACGCTTCTCCCCCATGTGACCTACTTGTTGTGTGCATGTACTGACATGTATGTGGAACTGATAGATGCACACACACTACATGTTAATGTTTTTAAATGTATGTAAATTGAAACGTATTTTGTCTGTAACGTATTTTTAGTTGTGTCGGACCCCAGTAAGACTAGCTGTCTCCATTGGCGTCGGCTAATGGGGATCCTAATAAATCACATCAAAACCTTGAGTATGTTGTACCAGACATTACAGTACCTTAATAAATAAAGTGAATTAATAAATAAGGTTATTATACCTTGAGTACGTGGTACCAGACATTACAGTACCTTAATAAATAAGGTTATTATACCTTGAGTACGTGGTACCAGACATTACAGTACCTTAATAAATAAGGTTATTATACCTTGAGTACGTGGTACCAGACATTACAGTACCTTAATAAATAAGGTTATTATACCTTGAGTACGTGTACCAGACATTACAGTACCTTAATAAATAAGGTTATTATACCTTGAGTACGTGGTACCAGACATTACAGTACCTTAATAAATAAGGTTATTATACCTTGAGTACGTGGTACCAGACATTACAGTACCTTAATAAATAAGGTTATTATACCTTGAGTACGTGGTACCAGACATTACAGTACCTTAATAAATAAGGTTATTATACCTTGAGTACGTGGTACCAGACGGAGGCCCCTCCACACTCGATGTGGAAGTCAGTATAGCTGTCTTTAACACAGATCAGACAGTACTTGGTGACTTTAGGTTTCCCCAGGAGAGCGTCGTCTGGCCAGTAGTTCTCTACCCACGACAACCTCCGCACAATCTGAGGGCTCTCAACTATACTGTCCATCCTGAGAGAGAGAGAGAGATTAATAAAGACTATTAAAATCATGCCACTACAATAGCATAAAAAATATAATATAAAATAAATAGGGGTTAATATTAATATTATAATATTATTATCATCTTAATGGTTTAAATTCATAATAATTAGTTTGACAATAAAATAATGTTTAATATGATAACTTGTCTGTGTAGCTCTCAGGTGTGTGTGCCTACCTTGTGTCAGAGAACTCGAGGTTGATAACGTTTAATACTTTCTTCCTGTTGGTGCTGTAGTAGTAATCTACAAACTCCTTGAGCTTCATCTTACTGTCAGTCTGCTTGGTCACATCCATGACATCCACACCCACGTCTGGACCTGGGAGTGACTCATACAAACAGTTCAATGGAACTTCATTATACATAAAATACAACAGAAAATCAATAGTGAGTCTTTAAATGGCAATGAGTTGATGAAATGTGTTGCTAACTAGGCTGCTCAGTAGAAAGCAGAGTAGCAGATGTGTTGCTAACTAGGCTGCTCAGTAGAAAGCAGAGTAGCAGATGTGTTGCTAACTAGGCTGCTCAGTAGAAAGCAGAGTAGCAGATGTGTTGCTAACTAGGCTGCTCAGTAGAAAGCAGAGTAGCAGATGTGTTGCTAACTAGGCTGCTCAGTAGAAAGCAGAGTAGCAGATGTGTTGCTAACTAGGCTGCTCAGTAGAAAGCAGAGTAGCAAATGTGTTGCTAACTAGGCTTCTCAGTAGAAAGCAGAAGTAGCAGATGTGTTGCTAACTAGGCTGCTCAGTAGAAAGCAGGAGAAGTATTAGTGTCACCAGAGCTCTAGATCTAAACAGCAGACAGCAGCGCTCTCTGGTGGAATAATCATATTACTACTGGTTCCTGTCAGCAAAGTAGTAACCTCTAGGGGGGTGTCAACCTGGCCACACTAGTGTTTGTAATCGTATCCGTAAATTGACAGTTGATATAGGGTGACTACATTTAAAATACACAAATATGGGACAACAGGATGATTTTGCGGAACATTGTGAGAAGGGGCGGCTCCGGCAGCTAATTGAGGGGCAGGTAGCCTAGCGCAAATTTACATTTACATTTTAGTCATTTAGCAGACGCTCTTATCCAGAGCGACTTACAGGAGCAATTAGGGTTAAGTGTCTTGCTCAAGGGCACAGACAGATTTTTCACCTAGGCGGCTCTGGGATTAGAACCAGCAACCTTTTGGTTACTGGCACAACACTTTTAACCACTAAGCTACCAGCCTGTATGGCTGTTTTATGACAATCTGGGAATATTTGGCCAAGGAAACATTTCTGGTTGGTCTCAGGGAATGTAAAACAGTTAGGAAGGGAGACTTTTAAAACGGGACTGAGTCAAGTAGCAGCAAATATGTTGATTGAGGAACTAATGAGCATGGTCACACGTTTGACGAAATGACCTTCTATCTTTCAGTCTAATAGGGCTCCTTGTAGCGCTTCATCAGAAGCCAGAAGCTTTGTATTAGTATATATAGATATAGTATTTACTGTCCTCTCCAAGTTTAGCTGGAATTTAGGCCAAAAGGATTTGAGAAATGTGATTGGTTGGTGATAGGCCTATGACATCGGTCTATGTCTCCTCTTGCGCTGCGCGGAATATCAGATCTCAACAACGATTGGACTGTTTATCACCAGTAAGCTACCACATCCTGATGATATATATTTTCATAAGCGCAACGTGACTGAGACATGTTGGAATGTCAACAACAAAAAAATCTAAATTAGTGGTGTTTGAATTTGTTGATAAAATGCAGGACATGATTGTTTGGTTGCCAATGTGATGGTCACCCTAATCAGCGTTTAATCTTTTTACCTACCCTCGCCCCGCTTGTTAGATATGATGTATTATGCACATTGATAGCTTGCCGGCAAATTTCCTCGCCTATTGATGTATTATAGTAGCAGGCTAACAGGAGGCAGAAGTCATCTAAATGATCAGACAGAATCAGGCCAGGAGAAGTGATCGTGTGAAATTCTGAAGCGAATGGACGGAGAAATACAGCGTCGCTCTATCCAATCAGAGCAGCAGGATCAACGTACAGCCCGCCCTTCTCTTTACAGACAGGCAAACTAGCCAGTTGAGTTATTTAGACAACGTAGCACCTCACACCTGGATTGAGTGATATGAAAAGCTGTGCGCTGGCACCAAAAAAATAAATTTGCTACCAAGAGAGAGGGAGAGAAAGATTCTCCATCTGATGAAAAAGTAAAGTAGTTCTACGTAACTTACTGTAGGAAAACAATGAGTTATTTAGAGACAGAGGTCCTGACGTAAATGTAGAATGTGTAGAATGTGGACATCCCCAGTTTTAGAGCAGTAGACAGAGACAGGACTATACATACCAACGTGGTTCTCCACATCACTGATGTAGAAGGTAGGAGCAGGCATGGACATCCCCAGACCGTCCTTCTTCAGGACCAGGATCGGCTCGTTAAAACCAAACTCCTCCACGTAGTCCATAGTCAGCTGACTGCCGTTCAGCTTCACCACAATGTCCTCAGAGCTGGAAAACAGAGATTAAATTACAGTGCCTTCAGAAAGTACTCATACCCCTTGACTTATTCCACATTTTGTGTTACAGCCTGAATTCAAAATGGATTAAATATATATATATTTTTCTCATCCATCTAAACACAATACCCCATGATGACAAAGTGAAAACATGTTTAAATGTTTTTTGCAAATTTACTGAAGATAAAATACAGAAATATCTCATTTACATAAGTATTCACACCCCTGAGTCAGTACATGTTAGAATCCCCTTTGGCAGTGATTCCAGCTGTGAGTCTTTCTGGGTCTCTAAGAGCTTTGCACACCTGGATTGTACAATATTTGCAAATTATATATGCATGTTACTGACACTTTCCCTCCGTGTACATCTAAGTGCGATACGTGCTGCTTTGTTCTGGACCAAATGCAATTTACCTATGTCCCTCTTTGCCGCACATGACCACACAGCTGGGCAGTAGTCCAGGTGTGACAAAACTAGGGCCTGTAGGACCTGTCTGGTCGACTAAGATGTCAAGAAGGCAGAGCAACGCCCTATCATGGACAGACCTCTTCCCATTTTAGAAACCATTGAGTCTATGTGTTTTGACCATGAAAGCTTGCTCTCTAGGGTTACACCCAGCAGTTTAGCCACATTATTCAATAATAATAGACCTAAACGAGGTTTAGCATTGAGCGAGTGATTTGTCCCAAAAACGATGCTTATAGTTTGAGATATTTAGCACCAGCCTATTGCTAGTTACCTATTCTAAAACTGACTGGAGCTCTATGTTAAGGGTGTCAGTTATTTATTTTACTGTTGCAGCCAATGTGTATACTGTTGGGTCGTCAGCGTACCTGGACACATTTACATTTTAGTCATTTATCAGACGCTCTTATCCAGAGCGACTTACAGTTAGTGAGTGCATAATTTTTTTTTTTCATACATCAGACACATACAGACACAAAGGCTTTATTCAAGGTCAGTGGAAGGTCATTGGTAAAAACAGAAAACAATAATGGCCCTAGCCGGCTGCCCTGCGGTACACCACACTCAACTGAATTTGCATTAGAGAGGCTTCCATTAATTCAAATCAAATTTTATTTGTCACATAAACGTGTTTAGCAGATGTTATAGCGGGTGTAGCGAAATGCTTGTGCTTCTAGCTCCAACAGTGCAGTAAAATCTAACAAGTAATATCTAAATTTCACATATACCCAATACACACAAATCTAGTAAGGAATGGGATTTAAGAATATATACATATATGGACAAGCAATGACAGAGCGGCATGGACTAAGATACAGTAGAATAGAATGCAGTATATACATATGAGATGAGTGATGCAAGATATGTAAACATTATTAAAGTGACTAGTGTTCCATTTCTTAAAGTGGCCAGTGATTTCAATAGGCAGCAGCAGCCTCTAATGTGCTAGTGATGGCTATTTAACAGTCTGATGGCCTTGAGATAGAAGCTGTTTTTCAGTCTCTCGGTCCCAGCTTTGATGCATTAATGAAAACCCTCTGTGTTCTATTAGATAGGTAACTCTCAATTCCATAATAAGGCAGAGGATGCAAATCCATAACACCTACGTATTTTCAGCAATAGGTTATTATCAATCATATCGAAAGCTGCAATGAAGTGTAACAAAACAGCTCCCACAATCTTCTTACTATCAATTTCTTTCAGCCAATCATTAGTAATTTGTGTCAGTGCCGAGCATGTTGAGCTGCCTTCCCTAAAAGCATGCTGAAAGTCTGTTGTTAATTTTTTTTCTGTAAAATAACTTTGTGTTTGATCCCCCCCCAAAAAAAATCTAAAAGTTTGCTAAGCACCGGTAACAGGCTGATTGGTCTGCTGTTTGAACCATTAAAGGGTGCTCTGCTATTCTTGGGTAGTGGAATGACCTTTGCCTCCCTCCATGTCTGAGGGCACACACCGTCTTCTAGGCTTAAATTGAAGATGTGGCAAACAGGAGTCACAATGTGTTCAGCTACCAACCTCAGCAATTTACCATCCATGTTGTCGGTACCAGGTGGTTTGTCCTTAACCTCCATGTTGTCGGTACCAGGTGGTTTGTCCTTAACCTCCATGTTGTCGGTACCAGGTGGTTTGTCCTTAACCTCCATGTTGTCGGTACCAGGTGGTTTGTCCTTAACCTCCATGTTGTCGGTACCAGGTGGTTTGTCCTTAACCTCCATGTTGTCGGTACCAGGTGGTTTGTCCTTAACCTCCATGTTGTCGGTACCAGGTGGTTTGTCCTTTTCACCTTTTCCACACCCACTTTGTGGAACAGTGGTTGTCTCATTATTTGGTCCATGAATATGAATGGTCAGCATTTATTTTTTGCATGTCATGCCTCAGTTTGCTAATCTTGTCAGCTTTTTTTTCTTTTTGAGTTGATGACAACCAGTAAATACTTAGGTCACACAGAAAACCTCTCTGTTGAGATCACATACATTATCCAACATTTCACACATATAGTACAAATATTGACTTTTACCACTTGGTGGTCTATAGCAACTTCCTACGAGAATGGGCTTTAGGTGAGGCATATTACTTCCACATCATCTGACATGAGATCCTCTCTCAGCCTCACAGGAATATGACTCTGGACGTACAGGACATGGCAACAACTCCTCCAGTTGCATTTCTATCTTTCCTATATATTCTATAAACATGTATAGCTACTACTGCATCATCAAATGAATTATCTAAGTGTGTTTCAGAGATATGGCCAGAATATGAATGTGTTCTGATGTTAAATAAGTTGTCAATTTCATAAACCTTGTTTCTCATGCTACATATGTTAATATGGGCTATTTTTAGTCCTTTTCTGGGTTGCTTGTTTGTTTTTAGTGTGACAGTCAGTGACATGTACATCTGAGTCAATGGTACTGAGTGGGCTGCCCACAGCGGGCTTCTTCCTAAGACAGACCGTTTCAGTGCAAACAGTGGAATTAAGTTCTATGTGCATATGATTATTGCAGCTAACAGTTAAAGGAACATAGATTAGGTTACTTACATTGACTGCACATCTATTTCTCTGGGATATAAAATATGATTTCCATGTCCTCTGTTGTTAATTATGACAGGGAGGACTGGAGAGCTACCAAACCCAGACCGTCAGCCTCTTAAGCAGTTCTCTGTTGACTGAGATAATCCTGGATCCCCTGTGGTTAGGGTGAATCCTGTCTCTTTTAAAAAGTCTTGGTTGCTCCCACAGCAAGTCAAAATTGTCACAAAAGGAGACATTCCTGTCTTTGCAGAGTTTCTTCAGGAACTCGTTTAGGCGAGGCAGCTGTAACATTCCCAACCCCTTCTATAGCACGGCAGGGGGCCAGAGATGACTGATCTCTTCCCTGTGCAAACAAGGGAGTTCAAGAGAATGTTGTAGTCCTTCTTCAGTTCCTGAGTTACTTGATGTGGAATAGAGTTCCATGTAGCCATGGCTCTATGTAGTACTGTGCGCCTCCCATAGTCTCTTCTGGACTTGGGGATTGTGAAGAGACCTCTGGTGGCATGTCTTGTTGGGTATGCATGGGTGTCCGTGCTGTGTGCTAGTAGTTTAAAAACAGACAGCTCGTTGCATTCAGCATGTCAATACTTCTTACAAAAACAAGTAGTGATGAAGTCAATCTCTCCTCTACTTTGAGCCAGGAGAGATGGACATGCATATTATTAATGTTAGCTCTCCGTGTACATTTAAGGGCCAGCCGTGCTGCCCTGTTCTGAGCCAATTGTAATCCCTCTTTGTGGCACCTGACCACACGACTGGACAGTAGTTCAGGTGTGACAAAACTAGGGCCTGTAGTGTTGATAGTGTTGTTAAGAAGGTAGAGCAGCGCTTTATTATGGACAGACTTCTCCCCATCTTAGCTACTGTTGTATCAATATGTTGTGACCATGACAGTTTACAATCCAGGGTTACTCCAAGCAGTTTAGTCTCCTCAACTTGCTCAATTTCCACATTATTTATTACAAGATTTAGTTTAGGTTTAGGGTTTAGTGAATGATTTGTCCCAAATACAATGCTTTAAGTTTTAGAAATATTTAGGACAAACTTATTTCTTGCAACCCATTCTGAAACTGACTGCAGCTCTTTGTTAAGTGTTGTAGTGATTTCACTTGCTGTGGTAGCTGATGTGTATAGTGTTGAGACATCTGCATACATAGACACACTGGCTTTACGCATGTCATCAGTAAAAATATATAAAAAGGGACCTAGACAGCTGCCCTGGGGAATTCCTGATTTTACCTGGATTATGTCGGAGGCTTCCATTATAGAACACCCTCTGTGTTCTGTTAGACAGGTAACTCTTTATCCACAATATAGCAGGGGGTGTAAAGCCATAACACATACGTTTTTCCAGCAGCAGACTATGATCGATAATGTCAAAATCCACACTGAAGTCTAACAAAACAGCCCCCACAATCTTTTTATCATCAATTTCTCTCAGCCAATCATCAGTCATTTGTATAAGTGCCGTGCTTGTTGAATGCCCTTCCCTATAAGCATGCTGAAAGTCTGTTGTCAATTTGTTTACTGTAAAATAGCATTGTATCTGGTCAAACACCATTCTTTACAAAGGTTTACTAAGGGTTGGTAACGGGCTGATTGGTCAGATTTACTAGGGAGCTTTACTATTCTTGGATTTGCTTCCCTCCAGGCCTGACACACACACTTTCTTGTAGGCTTAGATTGAAGATATGGCAAATAGGAGTGACAATATCGTCCGCAATTATAATGCTTGTCTTTCATAATTTGGTCAGTTATACTTGGATGTGTAGTGTCAGCATTTGTTGCTGGCATGTCATGCCTAAATTAGGTAATCTTGCCAATTAAAACAAAATTAAAGTAGTTGGCAATTTCAGTGGGTTTTGTGATGAATTAACCATCTGACTCATTGAATGCTAGAGCCGAGTTTTGCCCAAAATTTCATTTAAAAAACCTTTTACTATCATTCTTTATGTCATTTATCTTTGTTTCATAGTGTGGTTTCTAATTCTTTTTATTTCGTTTCGTCACATGATTTATCAATTTGCAATATGTTTACCAATTGGTTGTGCTGCCAGACTTATTTGCCATACCTTTTGCCTCATTTCTCTCAACCATACAATTTTTAAATTCCTCATCAATCCACAGGGATTTAACCGTTTTTACAGTCATTTCCTTAATGGGTGTATGCTTAATAGTAACTGGAATAAACACATTTCATAAATGTGTCAAGTGCAGTGTCTGTTTGCTCCTCATTACACACCACGGACCAACAAATATTATTTACATCATCAACATAAGAATAACTACAAAATATATTGTATGACCTCTTATACACAATATTAGGCCCAGCCTTTGGAACTTTGGTTTTCCTAGATATGGCTACTATATCGTGATCACTACATCCAATGGATTTGGATACTGCTTTAAAGCACATTTCTGCAGCATTAGTAAAGATGTGATCAATACATGTTGATGATTTCATTCCAGTGCTGTTTGTAACTACCCTGGTAGGTTGACTGATAATCTGAACCAGGTTGCAGGCACTGGTTACAGTTTGAAGCTTTTTCTTGAGTGGGAAGCTTGATGAAAGCTAGTCAATATTGAAATCACCCAAAATATATACCTCTAAGCTAGTCAATACTTGGGTCACCCAGAAGATATACCTCTAAGCTAATCAATACTTGGGTCACCCGGAAAACATCCCTCACTACTTCACAGGAGAGGCATTTGAACGTAAACATACATTTTTTATCAAAATGCTTTTTTGGCAGAAATGCCTTCTGGAACATGTGAACTTTCACGTGCCTTAATAACAAACGTATATTTCATCCGTAAATACAAATACATGTGTTAAATTACGAGCCTAGTTGGTTTAGCTAATGAAAAAGATAGGAACCTTCCCGCTAGCCATGATTGGCTCGGATAAAGGATGAGCTGGACATGCCGGGAGATGAGTTTGCGTTGGTCTGCCATGTAGCATGCTTCTGTATATAACGTGAGCTGCTCAGTATGTGTTTATAGTCCTTTCTACCACGTTGTTTTTTGAAAGATATAATGTTAGACATCGAGAACTACAAAGGTTTTGCTGCTGTTCTCAACAACATTGACGCCCTGAATTTAGCTATCGACAGATCAGTTGGAAAAAGTGATGGGCTACCTTCTGCACACGCCAGGTCAGTGTGAACCGGAGTGACTTGACACAACACTGGCCAAACAAGATGTAGCTACAAACAAAATGGAGTTAAATGATTCCAGCCTGCCGTGAAGCGTTCATCCATGTATATGGGTCTAGCTACATTTTCAGATATACGTTTCTAATTTTGTCAGAAAGTCGTTTTCATTGCAAGTTAAAGTTAAAGTTACCTAGAAAATGTTAGCTTCCTGGCTCGCTAGCTAACGTTACATCTATGATCTGTGTAGTAATAGTTTTCAAATCAGAAATCCATTTGCATTGCTAGTTATAGCCTAATGTTAGCTAACTAACATTGAACCTAGTTGGTTAGCTTTAGCTACCTGCAGATTCATACTACAGATATGACAATGTTTGTATTGGTATTAGTATGAGTTGGCATTATGCCGGTTCATTGTTTAGCTAGCTACAGTAGCTAGCTACCTACATGTCTAAACAAAAGACTCAATTTAGACAAGTGTGTCGGGTAAGCGTCATCTAATAAGTAAAAATATTTTATAAATATGGTATGTAAATACAGTATATGTACAGCGCCTTCGGAAAGTATTCAGACCCGTTTACTTTTTCCACATTTTGTTATGTTACAGCCTTATTCTAAAATGTTTTACATTTTTTTAAATCCTTAGCAATCTACACACGATACCCCATAATGACAAAGCGAAAACAGGTTTTTGGAAATGTTTGCAAATGTATTAAACAGAAAAAACAGAAATACCTTATTTACAGTATTCAGACCCTTTGTTATGAGACTCAAAATTGAGCTCAGGTGCATCCTGTTTCCATTGATCATCCTTGAGATGTTTCTACAACTTGATTGGAGTCCACCTGTGGTAAATACAATGGATTGGACATGATTTGGAAAGGCACATAACTGTCTATATAAGGTTCCATAGTTGACAGTGCATGTCAGAGCAAAAACCAAGCCATGAGGTCGAAGGAATTGTCCGTAGAGCTCCGAGACAGGATTGTGTTGAGGCACAGATCTGGGGAAGGGTTACCAAAACATTTCTGCAGCATTGAAGGTCCCCAAGAACACAGTGGCTTCCATTTAAGAAGTTTGGGACCAACAAGGCGCTTCCTAGAGCTGGCCCATGACAGCCTGCTTAGAGTTTCCCAAAAGGCACTTAAAGACTCTCAGACCATGAGAAACTAGATGCTCTGGTCTGATGAAACCAAGATTGAACCCTTTGCCTGAATGCCAAGCGTCATATCTGGAGGAAACTGGCACCATCCCTACGGTGAAGCATGGTGGTGGCAGCATCATGCTGTGGGGATGTTTTTCAGTGGCAGGGACTGGGAGACTAGTCAGGATCAAGGCAAATATGAATGGAGCAAAGTACAGAGAGATCCTTGATGAAAACCTGCTCCAGAGCGCTCAGGACCTCAGACTGGGGCCAAGGTTAACAGGACAACGACCCTAAACACACAGCCAAGACAACGCAGGAGTGGCTTCGGGACAAGTCTCTGAATTACCTTGAGAGGCCCAGCCAGAGCCCAGACTTGAACCGATCGAACGTCTCTGGAGAGACCTGAAAATAGCTGTGCAGCAAAGCTCCCCATCCAACCTGACAGAGCTTGAGAGGATCTGCAGAGAAGAATGGGAGAAACTCCACAAATACAGGTGTGCCGAGCTTGTAGCGTCATATCCAAGAAGACTCAAGGCTGTAATCGCTGCCAAAGGTGCTTCAACAAAGTAAAGGGTCTGAATACTTATGTAAATGTGATATTTCCATTTTTATTTTATTTTATATAAATTAGCAAAAACTTCTAAAAACCTGTTTTTGCTTTGTCATTATGGGGTATTGTGTGTAGATTGATGAGGGGAAAAAACTATTTAATCAATTTTAGAATAAGGCTGAAACCTAACAAAATGTGGAAAAATCAAGGGGTCTGAATACTTTCTGAAGGCACTGTATCTAGACACTTTTTGTTTTTGATATGACTACTATGCAATTAACCATTTCACTGTACCGTTTACACCTTCTGTATCCTGTGCATGTGACAAATTAAGTTAGATTTTATTTGATATAGTGTGTGTTTACCACATGGCCTCACATGTGAATCCTTAAAGAGATGGGTGGGGCTAAGGCTTAAGAGGGAGTGAACGATGCTGAATGGCTGTAGACAAAGAAGAGCTCTCCAGTAGGTTTACCAAAATATTCAAGAGCCATTTTCTCAAAAGTGGAGTTACAAGTTGATCAACTTTCAAAGCAGAATTACTTTCCCATTGTTCCTCAACTGCAGTGTATGATATACAATTTTCTAGCTCTGAGTCCCTACTTTTATCCAATGTAAAAAACACTATTTCCAAATTTTGCTACATGAGACCGAATCGAGGTGGTGGGTTAACATGAGATCCTTTCTAAGCTTTACAGGAATGTGGCTCTGAATATAGACCGCAACACCGCCCCCGTTGGCATTCCTGTCTTTTCTGTAAATGTTATAACCTTGTATTGCTACCACTGTATCATCAAAGGTATTATCTAAGTGAGTTTCAGAGATAGAATGTCATCTGTTACTAGCAATATGTTAATAAGTTATCGATTTCAAGAACCTTGTTCCTTAGGCTACATATGTTACAGACAATGTCTACAGACAATCACGGACTACAAAGGGAAAACCAGCCACGTCGCAGACACCGACGTCTCGCTTCCAGACAAGCTAAACACCTTCTTCGCCCGCTTTGAGGATAACACAGTGCCACTGACGAGGCCCATTACCAAGGACTGTGGGCTCTCCTTCTCCGTTGCCGACGTGAGTAAGACATTTAAGCATGTTAACCCCCGCAAGGCTGCCGGCCCAGATGGCATCCCTAGCCGCGTCCTCAGAGCATGTGCAGACCAGCTGGCTGGTGTGTTTACGGATATATTCAATCTCTCCCTTTCCCAGTCTGCTGTTCCCACATGCTTCAAGATTTCCACCATTGTTCCTGAACCCAAGAAGCAAAAGGTAACTGAACTAAATAACAATCGACCCGTAACACTCACCTCTGTCATCATGAAGTGCTTTGAGAGGCTAGTCAAGGATCATATCACCTCTACCTTACCTATCACCCTAGACCCACTTCAATTTGCTTACTGCCCCAATAGATCCACAGACGATGCAATCACACTGCACACTGCCCTATCCCATCTGGACAAGAGGAATACCTATGTAAGAATGCTGTTCATTGACTATAGCTCAGAATTCAACATAGTACCCTCCAAGCTCATAATTAAGATAGGCAACAACACCTCCACTTCGCTGATCCTCAACACTGGGGCCCCACAAGGGTGCGTGCTCAGCCCCCTCCTGTACTCCCTGTTCACCCATGACTGCGTGGCCAAGCACGCCTCCAACTCAATCATCAAGTTTGCAGACGACACAACAGTAGTAGGCTTGATTACCAACAATGACGAGACAGCCTACAGGGAGGAGGTGAGGGCTCAGGGAGTGTGGTGCCAGGAAAATAACCTCTCACTCAACATCAACAAAACAAAGGAGCTGATCGTGGACTTCAGGAAACAGTAGAGGGTGCACCCCCCTATCCACATCGACGGGACCGCAGTGGAGAAGGTGGAACGTTTTAAGTTCCTTGGCGTACATATCACTGACAATCTGAAATGGTCCACCAACACAGACAGTGTGGTGAAGAAGGCGCAACAGAGCCTCTTCAACCTCAGGAGGCTGAAGAAATGTGGCCTGTCACCTAAAACCCTCACACACTTTTACAGATGCACAATTGAGAGCATCCTGTCGGGCTGGAAAAACCAGCCACGTCACGGACACCGACGTCTTGCTCCCGGACAAGCTAAACACCTTCTTTGCCCGCTTTGAGAATAACACAATGCCACCGAAGTAGGCTGCTCCCGAGGACTGTGAGCTCTCCTTCTCCGTGGCTGACGTGAGTAAGAGATTTAAGCGTGTTAACCCCCGCAAGGCTGCCGGCCCAGACGGCATTCCTAGCCGCGTCCTCAGAGCATTCGCAGAGCAGCTGGCTGGAGTGTTCACGGACACATTCAATCTCTCCCTTTCCCAGTCTGCTGTCCCCACTTTCTTAAAAGGTGCCCACCATTGTTCCTGTACCAAAAAAAGCAAAGGTAACTGAACTAAATGACTATCGCCCCGTAGCACTAACCTCTGTCATCATGAAGTGCTTTGAGAGGCTAGTTAAGGATCATATCACCTCCACCTTACCCGACACCCTAAACCTAATGCAATTTAGATACCGTCCCAATAGATCCACAGATGATGCAATCGCCATCACACTGCACACTGCCCTATCCCATCTGGACAAGAGGAATACCTATGTAAGAATGCTGTTAATAATAATAATAATAATAATAATAATAATAATAATAATAATATGCCATTTAGCAGACGCTTTTATCCAAAGCGACTTACAGTCATGCATGCATAAATTTTTACGTATGGGTGGTCCCGGGGATCGAACCCACTACCCTGGCGTCACAAGCGCCATGCTCTACCAATTGAGCTACAGAGGACCACTGTTCATTGACTATAGCTCAGCCTTCAACACCATAGTACCCTCCAAGATCATCATTAAGCTCGGGGCCCTGGGTCTGAACCTGGACTTCCTGACGGGCCGCCCCCAGGTGGTGAAGGTAGGAAACAACACCTCCAATATACTGATCCTCAACACAGGGTATTGGGTGTATGTTGTGAAATTGTTAGATATTAATGCACAAAAGTCAAGGGGTGTAAATACTTTCTGAAGGCACTGTAGATTATATTATATTACCAGTGGTGGAAAAAGTACTAAATGTTCATACTTGAGTAAAAGTAAAGATACTGTACCTTAACAGAAAATGACTCAAGTAAAACTGAAAGTCACCCAGTAAATATACTACTTAAGTAAAAGTCTAAAAGTATCTGGTGTCAAATATACTTAAGTACAGTGGTGGAAAAAGCACAAAAATTGTCATACTTGAGTAAAAGTAAAAGCTATACATCAAATTCTATTATTCTAATATTAAGCCATAAAACCAGACTATGTTCTCGATTTTATTTTATTTACTCAGACATCACTTACAAAGTATTTATGAAAATGTAAAATGTATGCACTCACTAACTGTAAGTCTCTGGATAAGAGCGTCTGCTAAATGACTAAAATGTAAATGTAATGAGGCAGGTAGTAGGGATGACAGGTTATATTGATGATGATATCAGGTTATATTGATGATGATATCAGGTTATATTGATGGTGTGTGAATTGGACCATATTGCTGTCCTGCCTGAGCATTCCAAATGTAACGAGTAGTTTTGGGTGTCAGGAAAAAATGTATGGAGTAAAAAGTACATATGTTCATAAAGAATTTAGTGGAATAAAAGTAAAGTTGTCAAAATATAAATAGTAACATAAAGTACAGAATTCTCAATTCAGATTCCCCCCAAAACTACTTAAGTAGTACTTAAAAGTATTTTTATATAAGTACATTACACCACCATACTATTATTATCATCATCAGGTAGTCCTTTCTGCGTTTACATTTACTATTTTTATTATTATCCATAGTCAGCTGACAGCCGCTCAGTTTCACCACTATGTCCTCAGAGCTGGAAAGCAGATTATATTATTACATTATATATTATTATATTATATATTATATAATCATGACATTATATATTATAATATGACATATATTTTAATATGATATATTATATATATTATTATATACATTATATTATATACAGTTGAAGTCGGAGATTTACATACACCTTACCCAAATACATTTAAACTCAGTTTTTCACAATTCCAGACATTTAATCCTAGTAAAAATGCCCTGTTTTATGTCAGTTAGGATCACCACTTGTGTGAAATGTCAGAATAATAGTAGAGAGAATGATTTATTTTAGCTTTTATTTCTTTCATCACATTCCCAGTGGGTCAGAAGTTTACATACACTCAATTAGTATTTGGTAACATTGCCTTTAAATTGTTTAAATCCTGACAGAGCTGATGTAACTGAGTCAGGTTTGTAGGCCTCCTTGGTATTTCCCATGGTAAAGCATGGAGGAGAAGGTGTTATGGTGTGGGGTTGCTTTGCTGGTGACACTGTCTGTGATTTATTTAGAAGAATGCAAGGCACACTTAACCAGCATGGCTACCACAGCATTCTGGAGCGATACACCATCCCATCTGGTTTGGGCTTAGTGGGACTATCATTTGTTTTTCAACAGGACAATGACCCAACACACCTCCAGGCTGTTTAAGGGCTATTTGACCAAGGAGGAGAGTGATGGAGTGCTGCATCAGATGACCTGGCCTCCACAATCCCCCAACCTCAACCAAATTGAGATGGTTTGGGATGAGTCAGACTGCAGAGTGAAGGAAAAGCAGCCAAAAAGTGCTCAGCATATGTGGGAACTCCTTCAAGACAGTTGGAAAAGCATTCCAGGTGAAGCTGATTGAGAGAATGCCAAGAGTGTGCAAAGCTGTCATCAAGGCAAAGGGTGGCTATTTGAAGAATCTCCAGTATAAAATATATTTAGTTTTGTTTAACACTTTTTTTGGTTACTACATGATTCCATGTGTTTTTTCATAGTTCGATGTCTTCACTATTATTCTACAATGTAGAAAATAGTAAAAAAAATAAAGAAAAACCCTTGAATGAGTAGGTGTTCTAAAACTTCTGACCGGTAGTGTATTTTACAGACCATGATTGATCACTTTCACCTGGATGCTCTTGGTGACATTGGGCGGCTTCAGCTAAGCCTCCTGTGGGGCAATGCCAAGACGCTAGTCCAGAAGTTCCTGGAAAATGTAATCTTGGCATTTGACAGGCCACGCTGGCTAAAGCAGGTAGATGCTATTCTGTAAGTAGATTTTTGTAGATTTTACATTGTCAATACACCCAGTCATGTATCTTTCATGTTATCAATAGCCTAAACATTTGGCTACTGCCACTGACGTCCATATCCTCCCTCTCATCACCAGGGATGCTTTGTGCAGCCCACCAGCACCTCCTGCCACTGATTATCCCTCATCACCAGGGATGCTTTGGCACACCAGCCCTCTGACTGATCAATCCTCTCATCACCAGGGATGCTTTGTGCAGAAGCACCTCCTGACTGGCATTTTAAAGATGCTTTTGCAGAAGCACCTATGAACGTAATCCTCCCTCTCATCACAGGGATGCTTTGTGCAGCCCACCAGCACCTCCTGCCACTGACGTAATCCTCCCTCATCACCAGGGATGCTTTGTGCAGCCCACCAGCACCTCCTGCCACTGACGTCCATATCCTCCCTCTCATCACCAGGGATGCTTTGTGCAGCCCACCAGCACCTACTGCCACTGACGTCCATATCCTCCCTCTCATCACCAGGGATGCTTTGTGCAGCCCACCAGCACCTACTGCTGACTGTGTGCTGTGTATTGGCATCAACACCTGCAGGCAGATGCAGAATGCCAACCCTTTCTGTCCTAGGTAGCTGTAGAAATAAATATTATTTATTTATTTATCCGTCTGTTTTCATAGATCTGGAAAAATGATGTTGCCAATCGTGGGAACATTCAACGTGGTGTTCATACAGAGGAACAGATAGAGATGCTTGGACCAGAAACTGCAACCACCTACAGACGGAAAATTGTCAGTATTTTAAACCCAATGTATTTGTTCATTTTTGTGTGATTGCCCATAAGAACAGGGTCAATATGGAGAAAAACATGGTTGCAAGACTGGGTGTTCTGGAGGTACAGGACTCTGTTGCCACCATGTTGACCTATAGACTGGGTGTTCTGGACTCTGTTGCCACCATGTTGACCTATAGCGACAGAGACACTAACCCAGCCTGGATACATTGTATCAGCCATCTGGGGCTGTAACCCTGGAGACGGAGACAAAGACTTGGTAAGTACCCATATAATCATCTGCAATACCGTCACTGGTGGCACCTGTAAGGGCCATCACCCGTCTTGAAATATCACTGTTCTTGTGCGCTAGAAGGCTTTTTGGGTTAACGGGTCACACAGGTCACCTCCAGCATTTATCCTGGTGGTACAGTGGTACAGTATTACTGGTGGTACAGTGGTACAGTGTTACTGGTGGTACAGTGTTACTGGTGGTACAGTGGTACAGTGTCACTGGTGGTAGAGTGTTACTGGCGGTACAGTGTTACTGGTGGTACAGTGTTACTGGTGGTACAGTGGTACAGTGTTACTGGTGGTACAGTGTTACTGGTGGTACAGTGTTACTGGTGGTACAGTGGTACAGTGTTACTGGTGGTACAGTGTTACTGGTGGTACAGTGTTACTAGTGGTACAGTGTTACTGGCGGTACAGCGGTACAGTGTTACTGGTGGTACAGTGGTACAGTGTTACTGGTGGTACAGTGTTACTGGTGGTACAGTGTTACTGGTGGTACAGTGGTACAGTGTTACTGGTGGTACAGTGTTACTGGTGGTACATTGTTACTGGTGTTACTGGTGGTACAGTGTTACTGGTGGGACAGTGTTACTGGTGGTACAGTGTTACTAGTGGTACAGTGTTACAGTGTTACTGGTGGTACAGTGGTACAGTGTTACTGGTGGTACAGTGGTACAGTGTTCCTGGTGGTACAGTGTTACTGGTGGTACAGTGTTACTGGTGTTACTGGTGGTACAGTGTTCCTGGTGGTACAGTGGTACAGTGTTCCTGGTGGTACAGTGTTACTGGTGTTACTGGTGGTACAGTATTACTGGTGGTACAGTGTTACTGGTGGTACATTGTTACTTGTGGTACATTGGTACAGTGTTCCTGGTGGTACAGTGTTACTGGTGTTACTGGTGGTACAGTGTTACTGGTGGTACAGTGTTACTGGTGTTACAGTGTTACTGGTGGTACAGTGTTACAGTGTTACTGGTGGTACAGTGTTACTAGTGGTACAGTGTTACAGTGTTACTAGTGGTAGAGTGTTACTGGTGTTACTGGTGCTACAGTGTTACTAGTGGTACAGTGTTACTAGTGGTACAGTGTTACAATGTTACTAGTGGTACAGTGTTACTGGTGGTACAGTGTTACTGGTGGTACAGTGTTACTAGTGGTACAGTGTTACAATGTTACTAGTGGTACAGTGTTAGTAGTGGTACAGTGTTACAGTGTTACTAGTGGTACAGTGTTACTGGTGGTACATTGTTACTGGTGTTACTGGTGCTACAGTGTTACTGGTGGTACAGTGTTACTAGTGGTACAGTGTTACTAGTGGTACAGTGTTACAATGTTACTAGTGGTACAGTGTTACAGTGTTACTAGTGGTACAGTGTTACAGTGTTACTGGTGGTACAGTGTTACTGGTGGTACAGTGTTACTGGTGGTACAGTGTTACTGGTGGTACATTGTTACTGGTGTTACTGGTGCTACAGTGTTACTGGTGGTACAGTGTTACTAGTGGTACAGTGTTACTAGTGGTACAGTGTTACAATGTTACTAGTGGTACAGTGTTACTGGTGGTGCAGTGTTACTGGTGGTACAGTGTTACTAGTGGTACAGTGTTACAATGTTACTAGTGGTACAGTGTTACTAGTGGTACAGTGTTACAGTGTTACTAGTGGTACAGTGTTACTGGTGGTACATTGTTACTGGTGTTACTGGTGCTACAGTGTTACTGGTGGTACAGTGTTACTAGTGGTACAGTGTTACAATGTTACTAGTGGTACAGTGTTACAGTGTTACTAGTGGTACAGTGTTACAGTGTTACTGGTGGTACAGTGTTACTGGTGGTACAGTGTTACTGGTGGTACAGTGTTACTGGTGGTACATTGTTACTGGTGTTACTGGTGCTACAGTGTTACTGGTGGTACAGTGTTACTGGTGGTACAGTGTTACTGGTGGTACAGTGTTACATTGTTACTGGTGGTACAGTGTTACTGGTGGTACAGTGTTACTGGTGTTACAGTATTACTGGTGGTACAGTGTTACTGGTGGTACAGTATTACTGGTGGTACAGTGTTACTGGTGGTACAGTGTTACTAGTGGTAGAGTGTTTCTGGTGGTAACGTGTTACTTGTGGTACAGTGTTACTGGTGGTACAGTGTTACTGGTGGTACATTGTTACTGGTGGTACATTGTTACTGGTGGTACAGTGTTACTGGTGGTACAGTGTTACTGGTGGTACAGTGTTACTAGTGGTACAGTGTTACTAGTGGTACAGTGTTACTGGTGGTACAGTGTTACAGTGTTACTAGTGGTACAGTGTTACTAGTGGTACAGTGTTACTGGTGTTACAGTGTTACTAGTGGTACAGTGTTACTGGTGGTACAGTGTTACTGGTGGTACAGTGTTACTAGTGGTACAGTGTTACTGGTGGTACAGTGTTACAGTGTTACTAGTGGTACAGTGTTACTGGTGGTACAGTGTTACTGGTGTTACTGGTGGTACAGTGTTACTAGTGTTACTAGTGGTACAGTGTTACTGGTGGTACAGTGTTACTGGTGGTACTGGTGGTACAGTGTTACTAGTGTTACTAGTGGTACAGTGTTACTGGTGGTACAGTGTTACTGGTGGTACAGTGTTACTGGTGGTACAGTGTTACTGGGGGTACAGTGTTACTGGTGGTACAGTGTTACTAGTGGTACAGTGTTACTGGTGGTACAGTGTTACAGTGTTACTAGTGGTACAGTGTTACTGGTGTTACTGGTGGTACAGTGTTACTAGTGTTACTAGTGGTACAGTGTTACTGGTGGCACAGTGTTACTGGTGTTACAGTGTTACTGGTGGTACAGTGTTACTGGTGGTACAGTATTACTGGTGGTACAGTGTTACTAGTGTTACAGTGTTACTGGTGGTACAGTGTTACTGGTGGTACAGTGTTACTGGTGGTACAGTGTTACTGGTGGCACAGTGTTACTGGTGGTACAGTGTTACTAGTGGTACAGTGTTACTGGTGGTACAGTGTTACTGGTGGTACAGTGTTACAGTGTTACTAGTGGTACAGTGTTACTGGTGGTACAGTGTTACTGGTGTTACTGGTGGTACAGTGTTACTAGTGTTACTAGTGGTACAGTGTTACTGGTGGTACAGTGTTACTAGTGTTACAGTGTTACTAGTGGTACAGTGTTACTGATGGCACAGTGTTACTGGTGGCACAGTGTTACAGTGTTACAGTGTTACTAGTGGTACTGGTGGTACAGTGTTACAGTGTTACTGGTGGTACAGTGTTACTGGTGGTACAGTGTTACTAGTGTTACAGTGTTACTAGTGGTACAGTGTTACTAGTGGTACAGTGTTACTGATGGTACAGTGTTACTGGTGGTACAGTGTTACTGGTGGTACAGTGTTACTAGTGGTACAGTGTTACTGGTGTTACTGGTGGTACAGTGTTACTGGTGGTACAGTGTTACTGTTGGTACAGTGTTACTGGTATTACTGGTGGTACAGTGTTACTGGTGGTACAGTGTTACTGGTGGTACAGTGTTACTGGTGGTACAGTGTTACTGGTGGTACTGGTGGTACAGTGTTACTAGTGGTACAGTGTTACTGGTGGTACAGTGTTACTGGTGGTACAGTGTTACTGGTGGTACAGTGTTACTGGTGGTACAGTGTTACTAGTGGTACAGTGTTACAGTGTTACTGGTGTTACAGTGTTACTATTGGTACAGTGTTACTAGTGGTACAGTGTTACTGGTGGTACAGTGTTACTGGTGGTACAGTGTTACTAGTGGTACAGTGTTACTAGTGGTACAGTGTTACTGGTGGTACAGTGTTACAGTGTTACTAGTGGTACAGTGTTACTAGTGGTACAGTGTTACAGTGTTACTAGTGGTACAGTGTTACTAGTGGTACAGTGTTACTGGTGGTACAGTGTTACTGGTGTTACAGTGTTACTAGTGGTACAGTGTTACTGGTGGTACAGTGTTACTAATGTTACTGGTGGTACAGTGTTACTGGTGGTACAGTGTTACTGGGGGTACAGTATTACTGGTGGTACAGTGTTACTGGTGGTACAATGTTACTAGTGGTACAGTGTTACTAGTGTTACTGGTGGTACAGTGTTACTGGTGGTACAATTTTACTGGTGTTACAGTGTTACTAGTGGTACAGTGTTACTGGTGGTACAGTGTTACTGGTGTTACTGGTGGTACAGTGTTACAGGTCCCCTGTAGCTCAGTTGGTAGAGCATGGCGCTTGCAACGCCAGGGTTGTGGGTTCGATTCCCACTAACTGTAAGTCGCTCTGGATAAGAGCGTCTGCTAAATGACTGAAATGTAAATGGTACAGTGTTACTGATGGTACAGTGTTAATGTTGGTACAGTGTTACTAGGGGTACAGTGTTACTGGTGGTACAGTGTTACTGGTGGTACAGTGTTACTGGTGTTACAGTGTTACAGTGGTACAGTGTTACTGGTGTTACTGGTGGTACAGTGTTACAGTGGTACAGTGTTACTGGTGTTACTGGTGGTACAGTGTTACTAGTGGTACAGTGTTACAGTGTTACTGGTGGTACAGTGTTACTGGTGGTACAGTGTTACTGGTGTTACAGTGTTACTAGTGGTACAGTGTTACTAGTGGTACAGTGTTACTGGTGGTACAGTGTTACAGGTGGTACAGTGTTACAGTGGTACAGTGTTACTGGTGTTACTGGTGGTACAGTGTTACTAGTTGTACAGTGTTACAGTGTTACTGGTGGTACAGTGTTACAGGTGGTACAGTGTTACAGTGGTACAGTGTTACTGGTGTTACTGGTGGTACAGTGTTACTAGGGGTACAGTGTTACAGTGTTACTGGTGGTACAGTGTTACAGTGGTACAGTGTTACTGGTGTTACTGGTGGTACAGTGTTACTGGTGGTACAGTGTTACTAGTGGTACAGTGTTACTGGTGGTACAGTGTTACAGTGTTACTGGTGGTACAGTGTTACTGGTGGTACAGTGTTACTGGTGTTACAGTGTTACTAGTGGTACAGTGTTACTAGTGTTACAGTGTTACTAGTGGTACAGTGTTACTGGTGGTACAGTGTTACAGTGTTACTGGTGTTACAGTGTTACTAGTGGTACAGTGTTACTTGTGGTACAGTGTTACTGGTGTTACTGGTGGTACAGTGTTACAGGTCCCCTGTAGCTCAGTTGGTAGAGCATGGCGCTTGCAACGCCAGGGTTGTGGGTTCGATTCCCACTAACTGTAAGTCGCTCTGGATAAGAGCGTCTGCTAAATGACTGAAATGTAAATGGTACAGTGTTACTGATGGTACAGTGTTACTAGGGGTACAGTGTTACAGTGTTACTGGTGGTACAGTGTTACAGTGGTACAGTGTTACTGGTGTTACTGGTGGTACAGTGTTACTAGTGGTACAGTGTTACTGGTGTTACAGTGTTACTAGTGGTACAGTATTACAGTGTTACTGGTGGTACAGTGTTACTGGTGGTACAGTGTTACTGGTGGTACAGTGTTACTAGTGGTACAGTGTTACTAGTGGTACAGTGTTACTGGTGTTACAGTGTTACTGGCTGTACAGTGTTACTGGTGGTACAGTGTTACTGGTGGTACAGTGTTACTAGTGGTACAGTGTTACTAGTGGTACAGTGTTACTGGTGTTACAGTGTTACTGGTGGTACAGTGTTACTGGTGGTACAGTATTACTGGTGGTACAGTGTTACTGGTGGTACAGTGTTACAGTGTTACTGGTGGTACAGTGTTACAGTGTTACTGGTGGTACAGTGTTACTGGTGCTACTGGTGGTACAGTGTTACTAGTGTTACTAGTGGTACAGTGTTACTGGTGGTACAGTGTTACTGGTGCTACTGGTGGTACAGTGTTACTAGTGTTACTAGTGGTACAGTGTTACTGGTGGTACAGTGTTACAGTGTTACTGGTGTTACAGTGTTACTAGTGGTACTGGTGGTACAGTGTTACAGTGTTACTGGTGGTACAGTGTTACTGGTGGTAGTGTTACTAGTGTTACAGTGTTACTGGTGGTACAGTGTTACTGATGGTACAGTGTTACTGGTGGTACAGTGTTACTAGTGGTACAGTGTTACTGGTGGTACAGTGTTACTGGTGTTACTGGTGTTACTGGTGGTACAGTGTTACTGGTGGTACAGTGTTACTGGTGGTACAGTGTTACTGGTGTTACTGGTGTTACTGGTGGTACAGTGTTACTGGTGGTACAGTGTTACTAGTGGTACAGTGTTACTGGTGGTACAGTGTTACTGGTGGTACAGTGTTACTGGTGGTACAGTGTTACTGGTGTTACTAGTGGTACAGTGTTACTGGTGGTACAGTGTTACTGGTGGTACAGTGTTACTAGTGGTACAGTGTTACTAGTGGTACAGTGTTACAGTGTTACTAGTGGTACAGTGTTACTGGTGTTACAGTGTTACTAGTGGTACAGTGTTACTGGTGGTACAGTGTTACAGTGTTACTAGTGGTACAGTGTTACTGGTGTTACAGTGTTACTAGTGGTACAGTGTTACTGGTGGTACAGTGTTACAGTGTTACTGGTGTTACAGTGTTACTAGTGGTACAGTGTTACTGGTGTTACAGTGTTACTGGTGGTACAGTGTTACAGTGTTACTAGTGGTACAGTGTTACTAGTGGTACAGTGTTACTGGTGTTACTAGTGGTACAGTGTTACTGGTGGTACAGTGTTACAGTGTTACTAGTGGTACAGTGTTACTAGTGGTACAGTGTTACAGTGTTACTAGTGGTACAGTGTTACTGGTGTTACAGTGTTACAGTGTTACTAGTGGTACAGTGTTACTAGTGGTACAGTGTTACTAGTGGTACAGTGTTACTGGTGGTACAGTGTTACAGTGTTACTAGTGGTACAGTGTTACTGGTGTTACAGTGTTACTAGTGGTACAGTGTTACTGGTGTTACAGTGTTACAGTGTTACTGGTGGTACAGTGTTACTGGTGTTACAGTGTTACTAGTGGTACAGTGTTACTGGTGTTACAGTGTTACTAGTGGTACAGTGTTACTGGTGTTACAGTGTTACTAGTGGTACAGTGTTACTGGTGTTACAGTGTTACAGTGGTGATACTCTCTGATTTTGAACTGCAGTGTAATTAGATGCTACACAGCAAACTCAATTGCGTTTCTTTTTCTGACAGAGGTTGAGTTGGCGGAGAAACCTCTCAGACCCCTCCCTCAACAGACAGGATCCTTGGTCCTCCCTCAACAGACAGGATCCTTGGTCCTCCCTCAACAGACAGGATCCTTGGTCCTCCCTCAACAGACAGGATCCTTGGTCCTCCCTCAACAGACAGGATCCTTGGTCCTCCCTCAACAGACAGGATCCTTGGTCCTCCCTCAACAGACAAGATCCTTGGTCCTCCCTCAACAGACAGGATCCTTGGTGCTCCCTCAACAGACAGGATCCTTGGTGCTCCCTCAACAGACAGGATCCTTGGTGCTCCCTCAACAGACAGGATCCTTGGACAGGGTGTGAGGTCTTACATTGTACATTTTTTGTCATTTAGCAGACGCTCTTATCCAGAGCGACTTACAGTTATTGAGTGTATACATTTTTCATACTGGACTTCATCCAAGAAGCCCAGGTCTGTGTGTTTTCCCAAACCGACATCACAGAAACACTGACGTTTTTCAAAGTGTTTTTGGGCCTCCCAACCTCAATTAGGAATTAGAATGAGATCTACAGATACACAGGGGGGCAACAACATGAGAACAAGGTGTTTATCAGGAACAGATTCTCTCTCTCATGTAGAGTAGTCATTGGTGAAAGTAGATTTCATTTCTTCCAAGTACGAGGACGTTTGTGTGCACGTGCTTCCGTGTCAAGATTTGTTGTTTAACTTTTAAAATGTATTAGCCTACCTTTTAATTCGGCATAAACACAACCAGTCATGATGTTTTCATCTGATTGTCAAACAATTACTTCAAAAGGTTCCTGTAGGCTACCTGTGCACCTTACTCCACTCTAAAATAATTCTGCCATCCATTCTGTGCACTTGCCATCTGATAAATGCAAAGAGACATCACTTACAAAACACCAGGAAGTGTTATGAATCAGTGACATTCGGTGATTGTCATTCATCAGGTTTACACAAGTCTTAATAATATGCCATTTAGCAGACGCTTTTATCCAAAGCGACTTATAGTCATGTGTGCATACATTTTTTTTACGTATGAGTGGTCCCGGGGATCGAACCCACTACCCTGGCGTTACAAGCGCCAATGCTCTACCAATTGAGCTACAGAGGACCACAGGTCTTGATGCTGTCCATGTGAGTCTCAATACGACCTACCACACTATTTAGTACCCTGGTCTCCCTGGTCATCCCTGGTCATCCCTGGTCATCCCTGCTCATCCCTGGTCATCCCTGGTCATCCCTGGTCATCCCTGCTCCATTTCCACCTCTACATTTAGCTTCCAATCATGCCCATCTAATCTATCGGCCCATCTAATCTATCGGCCCATCTAATCTATCTGCTCATCTAATCTATCTGCTCATCTAATCTATCGGCCCATCTAATCTATCGGCCCATCTAATCTATCGGCCCATCTAATCTATCGGCCCATCTAATCTATCGGCCCATCTAATCTATCGGCCCATCTAATCTATCGGCCCATCTAATCTATCTGCTCATCTAATCTATCTGCTCATCTAATCTATCGGCCCATCTAATCTATCGGCCCATCT
The DNA here is from genome assembly GCF_020615455.1 of Coregonus clupeaformis. Taxonomy (NCBI): domain Eukaryota; kingdom Metazoa; phylum Chordata; class Actinopteri; order Salmoniformes; family Salmonidae; genus Coregonus; species Coregonus clupeaformis. Next base: position 203,468 of record NW_025534157.1, read on the forward strand.
AATCTATCGGCCCATCTAATCTATCGGCCCATCTAATCTATCGGCCCATCTAATCTATCGGCCCATCTAATCTATCGGCCCATCTAATCTATCTGCTCGTCTATTCTACAATCTATACATGTTGTAAATGCCCATATATTTTAATCTGTACATTTATTTATCACATCTATTGAGAAATAATCACATACTAAAATTATCTAGTTGTGTTCATATGGCCTTCCCCTAGCACAGTGTTGATGATTTTCTGTATATAAATATTTAATTGTTTTAAACTGTTGTTTTGTGAAGTTTTTTCAAACGGAATGAGCACATTAGTGATCACCAAATCACCACAAGACAAACATTGTAAAATAAATACATCAGAAATACTATTAGTCTAAATCAATCAATCAATCAGAAATAATATGAGTCTAAATAAAGCAACCAGAAATTCTACATCTTAAAACATCTTATTATTTCTAAGATGTCTTCACTTTTTAAAACGTCTCAAGACATGGTGATGGCTGGATATGTAACATGTAGGGCCGGCTTCCCAGACCCAGATGAATCCTGGTTCCGGGAAACTGTCCCATAGAGTTGAACCATACAGGTTGTGTTTCAGGTCGACTACATTGCATCAACAATGGTTGTGTGCCACATCATCAGTCAGGCATCAGATTGCTAATTCATATGATGTGGTTATCTGATGTGTTCAACACCTATCCATATGTGCTGTAAGATCTGGCAGGCGTCTACAATGTAGTCAGCTTGGAACACAGAAGGGTTCCAGACAGGCCAGGACCAGGCAGAGGGTCCAGACAGGCCAGGACCAGGCAGAGGGTCCAGACAGGCCAGGACCAGGCAGAGGGTCCAGACAGGCCAGGACCAGGCAGAGGTCCAGACAGGCCAGGACCAGGCAGAGGGTCCAGACAGGCCAGGACCAGGCAGAGGGTCCAGACAGGCCAGGACCAGGCAGAGGGTCCAGACAGGCCAGGACCAGGCAGAGGGTCCAGACAGGCCAGGACCAGGCAGAGGGTCCAGACAGGCCAGGACCAGGCAGAGGGTCCAGACAGGCCAGGACCAGGCAGAGGGTCCAGACAGGCCAGGACCAGGCAGAGGGTCCAGGACCAGGCAGAGGGTCCAGACAGGCCAGGACCAGGCAGAGGGTCCAGGACCAGGCAGAGGGTCCAGACAGGCCAGGACCAGGCAGAGGGTCCAGGACCAGGCAGAGGGTCCAGACAGGCCAGGACCAGGCAGAGGGTCCAGACAGGCCAGGACCAGGCAGAGGGTCCAGACAGGCCAGGACCAGGCAGAGGGTCCAGACAGGCCAGGACCAGGCAGAGGGTCCAGACAGGCCAGGACCAGGCAGAGGGTCCAGACAGGCCAGGACCAGGCAGAGGGTCCAGACAGGCCAGGACCAGGCAGAGGGTCCAGACAGGCCAGGACCAGGCAGAGGGTCCAGACAGGCCAGGACCAGGCAGAGGGTCCAGACAGGCCAGGACCAGGCAGAGGGTCCAGACAGGCCAGGACCAGGCAGAGGGTCCAGACAGGCCAGGACCAGGCAGAGGGTCCAGGACCAGGCAGAGGGTCCAGACAGGCCAGGACCAGGCAGAGGGTCCAGGACCAGGCAGAGGGTCCAGACAGGCCAGGACCAGGCAGAGGGTCCAGACAGGCCAGGACCAGGCAGAGGGTCCAGACAGGCCAGGACCAGGCAGAGGGTCCAGGACCAGGCAGAGGGTCCAGACAGGCCAGGACCAGGCAGAGGGTCCAGACAGGCCAGGACCAGGCAGAGGGTCCAGGACCAGGCAGAGGGTCCAGACAGGCCAGGACCAGGCAGAGGGTCCAGACAGGCCAGGACCAGGCAGAGGGTCCAGGACCAGGCAGAGGGTCCAGGACCAGGCAGAGGGTCCAGGACCAGGCAGAGGGTCCAGACAGGCCAGGACCAGGCAGAGGGTCCAGACAGGCCAGGACCAGGCAGAGGGTCCAGGACCAGGCAGAGGGTCCAGGACCAGGCAGAGGGTCCAGGACCAGGCAGAGGGTCCAGGACCAGGCAGAGGGTCCAGACAGGCCAGGACCAGGCAGAGGGTCCAGGCAGGCCAGGACCAGGCAGAGGGTCCAGGACCAGGCAGAGGGTCCAGACAGGCCAGGACCAGGCAGAGGGTCCAGACAGGCCAGGACCAGGCAGAGGGTCCAGGACCAGGCAGAGGGTCCAGACAGGCCAGGACCAGGCAGAGGGTCCAGGCAGGCCAGGACCAGGCAGAGGGTCCAGGACCAGGCAGAGGGTCCAGACAGGCCAGGACCAGGCAGAGGGTCCAGACAGGCCAGGACCAGGCAGAGGGTCCAGACAGGCCAGGACCAGGCAGAGGGTCCAGACAGGCCAGGACCAGGCAGAGGGTCCAGGACCAGGCAGAGGGTACATCCCAAATGGCACCCAATTTGTATTTATTATGGATCCCCATTAGTTCCTGCCAAGGCAGCAGCTACTCTTCCTGGGGTTTATTATGGATCCCCATTAGTTCCTGCCAAGGCAGCAGCTACTCTTCCTGGGGTTTATTATGGATCCCCATTAGTTCCTGCCAAGGCAGCAGCTACTCTTCCTGGGGTTTATTATGGATCCCCATTAGTTCCTGCCAAGGTAGCAGCTACTCTTCCTGGGGTTTATTATGGATCCCCATTAGTTCCTGCCAAGGCAGCAGCTACTCTTCCTGGGGTTTATTTTGGATCTCCATTAGTTCCTGCCAAGGCAGCAGCTACTCTTCCTGGGGTTTATTATGGATCCCCATTAGTTCCTGCCAAGGCAGCAGCTACTCTTCCTGGGGTTTATTATGGATCCCCATTAGTTCCTGCCAAGGCAGCAGCTACTCTTCCTGGGGTTTATTATGGATCCCCATTAGTTCCTGCCAAGGCAGCAGCTACTCTTCCTGGGGTTTATTATGGATCCCCATTAGTTCCTGCCAAGGCAGCAGCTACTCTTCCTGGGGTTTATTATGGATCCCCATTAGTTCCTGCCAAGGCAACAGCTACTCTTCCTGGGGTTTATTATGGATCCCCATTAGTTCCTGCCAAGGCAGCAGCTACTCTTCCTGGGGTTTATTATGGATCCCCATTAGTTCCTGCCAAGGCAGCAGCTACTCTTCCTGGGGTTTATTATGGATCCCCATTAGTTCCTGCCAAGGCAGCAGCTACTCTTCCTGGGGTTTATTATGGATCCCCATTAGTTCCTGCCAAGGCAGCAGCTACTCTTCCTGGGGTTTATTATGGATCCCCATTAGTTCCTGCCAAGGCAACAGCTACTCTTCCTGGGGTTTATTATGGATCCCCATTAGTTCCTGCCAAGGCAGCAGCTACTCTTCCTGGGGTTTATTATGGATCCCCATTAGTTTCTGCCAAGGCAGCAGCTACTCTTCCTGGGGTTTATTATGGATCCCCATTAGTTCCTGCCAAGGCAGCAGCTACTCTTCCTGGGGTTTATTATGGATCCCCATTAGTTCCTGCCAAGGCAGCAGCTACTCTTCCTGGGGTTTATTATGGATCCCCATTAGTTCCTGCCAAGGCAGCAGCTACTCTTCCTGGGGTTTATTATGGATCCCCATTAGTTCCTGCCAAGGCAGCAGCTACTCTTCCTGGGGTTTATTATGGATCCCCATTAGTTCCTGCCAAGGCAGCAGCTACTCTTCCTGGGGTTTATTATGGATCCCCATTAGTTCCTGCCAAGGCAGCAGCTACTCTTCCTGGGATTTTTATGGATCCCCATTAGTTCCTGCCAAGGCAGCAGCTACTCTTCCTGGGGTTTATTATGGATCCCCATTAGTTCCTGCCAAGGCAGCAGCTACTCTTCCTGGGGTTTATTATGGATCCCCATTAGTTCCTGCCAAGGCAACAGCTACTCTTCCTGGGGTTTATTATGGATCCCCATTAGTTCCTGCCAAGGCAGCAGCTACTCTTCCTGGGGTTTATTATGGATCCCCATTAGTTTCTGCCAAGGCAGCAGCTACTCTTCCTGGGGTTTATTATGGATCCCCATTAGTTCCTGCCAAGGCAGCAGCTACTCTTCCTGGGGTTTATTATGGATCCCCATTAGTTCCTGCCAAGGCAGCAGCTACTCTTCCTGGGGTTTATTATGGATCCCCATTAGTTCCTGCCAAGGCAGCAGCTACTCTTCCTGGGGTTTATTATGGATCCCCATTAGTTCCTGCCAAGGCAGCAGCTACTCTTCCTGGGGTTTATTATGGATCCCCATTAGTTCCTGCCAAGGCAGCAGCTACTCTTCCTGGGGTTTATTATGGATCCCCATTAGTTCCTGCCAAGGCAGCAGCTACTCTTCCTGGGGTTTATTATGGATCCCCATTAGTTCCTGTCAAGGCAGCAGCTACTCTTCCTGGGGTTTATTATGGATCCCCATTAGTTCCTGCCAAGGCAGCAGCTACTCTTCCTGGGGTTTATTATGGATCCCCATTAGTTCCTGCCAAGGCAGCAGCTACTCTTCCTGGGGTTTATTATGGATCCCCATTAGTTCCTGCCAAGGCAGCAGCTACTCTTCCTGGGGTCCAGCAAAATTAAGGCAGTTATACAATTTTAAAAACATTACAATACATTCACCGATTTCACAACACACTGTGTGCCCTCAGGCTCCTACTCCACCACTACCACATATCTACAGTACAAAATCCATGTGTACGTGTGTGTATAGTGCGTATGTTATCATGTGTGTGTGTGCATGTGTCTGTGTCTATGTTTGTGTTGCTTCACAGTCCCCGCTGCTCCGTAAGGTGTTTTAAAAACAAAATCTGTTTTTAAATTCTAATTTTACTACTTGCATCAGTTACCTGATGTGGAATAGAGTTCCATGTAGTCATGGCTCTGTGTAGTACTGTGCACCTCCCATAGTCTGTTCTGGACTTGGGGACTGTGAAGAGACCTCTGGTGGCATGTCTTGTGGGGTATGCATGGGTGACCGAGCTGTGCGCCAGCAGTTCAAAACAGACAGCTCGATGCATTCAACATGTCAATACCTCTCATAAATAAAAGTAGTGATGAAGTCAATCTCTCCTCCACTTTGAGCCAGGAGAGATTGACATGCATATTATTAATATTAGCTCTCTGTGTACATCCAAGGGCCAGCCGTGCTGCCCTGTTCTGAGCCAATTGCAATTCTCCTGAGTCCCTCTTTGTGGCACCTGATCACGACTGAACAGTAGTCCAGGTGTGACAAAACTAGAGCCTGTAGGACCTGCCTTGTTGATAGTGCTGTTAAGAAGGTAGAGCAGCGCTTTATTATGGACAGACTTCTCCCCATCTTAGCTACTGTTGTATCAATATGTTTTGACCATGACAGTTTACAATCCAGGGTTACTCCAAGCAGTTTAGTCTCCTCAACTTGTTCAATTTCCACATTATTTATTACAAGATTTAGTTGAGGTTTAGGGTTTAGTGAATGATTAGTCCCAAATACAATGCTTTTAGTTTTAGAAATATTTAGGACTAACTTATTCCTTGCCACCCACTCTGAAACTAACAGCAACTCTTTGTTAAGTGTTGCAGTCATTTCAGTCGCTGTAGTAGCTGACATGTATAGTGTTGAGTCATCCGCATACATAGACACTCTGGCTTTACTCAAAGCCAGTGGCATGTCATTAGTAAAGATTGAAAAAAGTAAGGGGCCTAGACAGCTGCCCTGGGGAATTCCTGATTTTACCTGGATTATGTTGGAGAGGCTTCCATTAAAGAACACCCTCTGTGTTCTGTTAGACAGGTAACTCTTTATCCACATTATAGCAGGGGGTGTAAAGCCATAACACATACGTTTTTCCAGCAGCAGACTATGATCGATAATGTCAAAAGCCGCACTGAAGTCTAACAAAACAGCCCCCACAATCTTTTTATCATCAATTTCTCTCAGCCAATCATCAGTCATTTGTGTAAGTGCTGTGCTTGTTGAATGTCCTTCTCTATAAGCATGCTGAAAGTTTATTGTCAATTTGTTTACAGTAAAATAGCATTGTATCTGGTCAAACACCATTCTTTCCAATAGTTTAGTTTTAGTTTTAGTTAATAGTTTACTAAGGGTTGGTAACAGGCTGATTGGTCGGCTATTTGAGCCAGTAAAGGGGGCTTTACTATTCTTAGGTAACAGAATGACTTTTGCTTCCCTCCAGGCCTGAGGGCACACACTTTCTAGTAGGCTTAAATTGAAGATATGGCAAATAGGAGTGGCAATATCGTCCGCTATTATCCTCAGTAATTTTCCATCCAAGTTGTCACACCCCGGAGGCTTGTCATTGTTGATAGAGAACAATACTTTTTTCACCTCTTCCACACTCACTTTATGGAATTCAAAATTACAATGTGTGTCTTTCATAATTTGGTCAGATATATTTGGATGTGTAGTGTCAGCGTTTGTTGCTGGCATGTCATTACTAAGTTTGCTAATCTTGCCAATGAAAAATTATTAAAGTAGTTGGCAATATCAGTTGGTTTTGTGATGAATGAGCCATCTGATTCAATGAATGTCAGCAATTGTTTACGGCTCTGGTCAAAAGCAATACAGGGAGCGATACAGGAAACGATACAGGGGTTTTGTGATAAATCTGATTCAATGGGAATAGGGCTGAGCTCAATTTCCAGTGTCATAACAAAGGGTCTGAATACTAAATACTGTAAATAAGGTATTTATTTTATTTTTTAATAAAATGTGCAAGATTTTCTAAAAAACCTGTTTCCGATTTGTCATTATGGGGTATTGTGTGTAGATTGAGTTTAATTTTATTTGATCCATTTTAGAATAAGGCTGTAACGTAACAAAATGTGGAAAAAGTCAAGGGGTCTGTATACTTTCCTAATGCATTGTAGCTACCTCAATTACCTGGTACCCCTGCACATCCACTCAGTACTGCTACTCCCTGTATATATCCATGTTATTACCTGGTACCCCTGCACATCCACTCAGTACTGGTACTCCCTGTATATAGCCATGTTATTACCTGGTACCCCTGCACATCCACTCAGTACTGGTACTTCCTGTATATAGCCATGTTATTACCTGGTACCCCTGCACATCCACTCAGTACTGGTACTCCTGTATATAGCCATGTTATTACCTGGTACCCCTGCACATCCACTCAGTACTGGTACTCCCTGTATATAGCCATGTTATTACCTGGTACCCCTGCACATCCACTCAGTACTGGTACTCCCTGTATATAGCCATGTTATTACCTGGTACCCCTGCACATCCACTCAGTACTGGTACTTCCTGTATATAGACATGTTATTACCTGGTACCCCTGCACATCCACTCAGTACTGGTACTTCCTGTATATAGCCATGTTATTACCTGGTACCCCTGCACATCCACTCAGTACTGGTACTCCCTGTATATAGCCATGTTATTACCTGGTACCCCTGCACATCCACTCAGTACTGGTACTCCCTGTATATAGCCATGTTATTACCTGGTACCCCTGCACATCCACTCAGTACTGGTACTCCCTGTATATAGCCATGTTATTACCTGGTACCCCTGCACATCCACTCAGTACTGGTACTCCCTGTATATAGCCATGTTATTACCTGGTACCCCTGCACATCCACTCAGTACTGGTACTTCCTGTATATAGACATGTTATTACCTGGTACCCCTGCACATTGACTCAGTACTGGTACTTCCTGTATATAGCCATGTTATTACCTGGTACCCCTGCACATCCACTCAGTACTGGTACTCCCTGTATATAGCCATGTTATTACCTGGTACCCCTGCACATCCACTCAGTACTGGTACTCCCTGTATATAGCCATGTTATTACCTGGTACCCCTGCACATCCACTCAGTACTGGTACTCCCTGTATATAGCCATGTTATTACCTGGTACCCCCTGCACATCCACTCAGTACTGGTACTCCCTGTATATAGCCATGTTATTACCTGGTACCCCTGCACATCCACTCAGTACTGGTACTCCCTGTATATAGCCATGTTATTACCTGGTACCCCTGCACATCCACTCAGTACTGGTACTCCTGTATATAGCCATGTTATTACCTGGTACCCCTGCACATCCACTCAGTACTGGTACTCCCTGTATATAGCCATGTTATTACCTGGTACCCCTGCACATCCACTCAGTACTGGTACTCCCTGTATATAGCCATGTTATTACCTGGTACCCCTGCACATCCACTCAGTACTGGTACTTCCTGTATATAGACATGTTATTACCTGGTACCCCTGCACATTGACTCAGTACTGGTACTTCCTGTATATAGCCATGTTATTACCTGGTACCCCTGCACATCCACTCAGTACTGGTACTCCCTGTATATAGCCATGTTATTACCTGGTACCCCTGCACATCCACTCAGTACTGGTACTCCCTGTATATAGCCATGTTATTACCTGGTACCCCTGCACATCCACTCAGTACTGGTACTCCCTGTATATAGCCATGTTATTACCTGGTACCCCCTGCACATCCACTCAGTACTGGTACTCCCTGTATATAGCCATGTTATTACCTGGTACCCCTGCACATCCACTCAGTACTGGTACTCCCTGTATATAGCCATGTTATTACCTGGTACCCCTGCACATCCACTCAGTACTGGTACTCCCTGTATATAGCCATGTTATTACCTGGTACCCCTGCACATCCACTCAGTACTGGTACTCCCTGTATATAGCCATGTTATTACCTGGTACCCCTGCACATCCACTCAGTACTGGTACTCCCTGTATATAGCCATGTTATTACCTGGTACCCCTGCACATCCACTCAGTACTGGTACTTCCTGTATATAGACATGTTATTACCTGGTACCCCTGCACATTGACTCAGTACTGGTACTTCCTGTATATAGCCATGTTATTACCTGGTACCCCTGCACATCCACTCAGTACTGGTACTCCCTGTATATAGCCATGTTATTACCTGGTACCCCTGCACATCCACTCAGTACTGGTACTTCCTGTATATAGACATGTTATTACCTGGTACCCCTGCACATTGACTCAGTACTGGTACTTCCTGTATATAGCCATGTTATTACCTGGTACCCCTGCACATCCACTCAGTACTGGTACTCCCTGTATATAGCCATGTTATTACCTGGTACCCCTGCACATCCACTCAGTACTGGTACTCCCTGTATATAGCCATGTTATTACCTGGTACCCCTGCACATCCACTCAGTACTGGTACTCCCTGTATATAGCCATGTTATTACCTGGTACCCCCTGCACATCCACTCAGTACTGGTACTCCCTGTATATAGCCATGTTATTACCTGGTACCCCTGCACATCCACTCAGTACTGGTACTCCCTGTATATAGCCATGTTATTACCTGGTACCCCTGCACATCCACTCAGTACTGGTACTCCCTGTATATAGCCATGTTATTACCTGGTACCCCTGCACATCCACTCAGTACTGGTACTCCCTGTATATAGCCATGTTATTACCTGGTACCCCTGCACATCCACTCAGTACTGGTACTCCCTGTATATAGCCATGTTATTACCTGGTACCCCTGCACATCCACTCAGTACTGGTACTCCCTGTATATAGCCATGTTATTACCTGGTACCCCTGCACATCCACTCAGTACTGGTACTCCCTGTATATAGCCATGTTATTACCTGGTACCCCCTGCACATCCACTCAGTACTGGTACTCCCTGTATATAGCCATGTTATTACCTGGTACCCCTGCACATCCACTCAGTACTGGTACTCCCTGTATATAGCCATGTTATTACCTGGTACCCCTGCACATCCACTCAGTACTGGTACTCCTGTATATAGCCATGTTATTACCTGGTACCCCTGCACATCCACTCAGTACTGGTACTCCCTGTATATAGCCATGTTATTACCTGGTACCCCTGCACATCCACTCAGTACTGGTACTCCCTGTATATAGCCATGTTATTACCTGGTACCCCTGCACATCCACTCAGTACTGGTACTTCCTGTATATAGACATGTTATTACCTGGTACCCCTGCACATTGACTCAGTACTGGTACTTCCTGTATATAGCCATGTTATTACCTGGTACCCCTGCACATCCACTCAGTACTGGTACTCCCTGTATATAGCCATGTTATTACCTGGTACCCCCTGCACATCCACTCAGTACTGGTACTCCCTGTATATAGCCATGTTATTACCTGGTACCCCCTGCACATCCACTCAGTACTGGTACTCCCTGTATATAGACATGTTATTTTTATTCGTCACGGTTATTCACTGTGCATTTATTCCTTGTGTCACTATTTCAACTTTTTATTTAAATGTTGTATCTTTAACTCTGCATTGTTGGAAAAGGACCCTGTAAGTCAGCATTTCACTGTCAGTCCACACCTTTTGTTTACAAAGCATGTGACGATCAAAAGTGATTTGATTTGAGTTGTTGTTTACCTGGGGAAGGTGCGACTGCGTAGCTCCTTAATGAAGACCTGACTGCCGTTCTGAACAGCTCTGACGTCTCTCTGCCCCATGTCATGTTTAGTCCTTTTCTTGTTTTTCACTAAAACACACAAAGACAAGAACAAGGTTAAGACAACACCATTAGTAACAGGGTTCTATTCACTAGACACCAACCAGAAGAAAACGGACCGGTTTGCACCAATGAATAAACCCCAGTATAGTGTCAGGACTGCAGTAGGTACACCAGACAGACACACTTACTGGTGGATTTTCCATCGGTCTTCTCACAGTTGGGACAGTGGTAGATGTCAATATCTGGAGCCTCATCCTCATCCACACCAACACAGCTGGAACAGACAGCAGAGAGTGATATACATTAACACAGCTGGAACAGACAGCAGAGAGTGATATACATTAACACAGCTGGAACAGACAGCAGAGAGTGATATACATTAACACAGCTGGAACAGACAGCAGAGAGTGATATACATTAACACAGCTGGAACAGACAGCAGAGAGTGATATACATTAACACAGCTGGAACAGACAGCAGAGAGTGATATACATTAACGCAGCTGGAACAGACAGCAGAGAGTGATATACATTAACGCAGCTGGAACAGACAGCAGAGAGTGATATACATTAACACAGCTGGAACAGACAGCAGAGAGTGATATACATTAACGCAGCTGGAACAGACAGCAGAGAGTGATATACATTAACGCAGCTGGAACAGACAGCAGAGAGTGATATACATTAACACAGCTGGAACAGACAGCAGAGAGTGATATACATTAACACAGCTGGAACAGACAGCAGAGAGTGATATACATTAACACAGCTGGAACAGACAGCAGAGAGTGATATACATTAACGCAGCTGGAACAGACAGCAGAGAGTGATATACATTAACACAGCTGGAACAGACAGCAGAGAGTGATATACATTAACACAGCTGGAACAGACAGCAGAGAGTGATATACATTAACACAGCTGGGACAGACAGCAGAGAGTGATATACATTAACACAGCTGGAACAGACAGCAGAGAGTGATATACATTAACACAGCTGGAACAGACAGCAGAGAGTGATATACATTAACACAGCTGGAACAGACAGCAGAGAGTGATATACATTAACACAGCTGGAACAGACAGCAGAGAGTGATATACATTAACACAGCTGGAACAGACAGCAGAGAGTGATATACATTAACACAGCTGGAACAGACAGCAGAGAGTGATATACATTAACACAGCTGGGACAGACAGCAGAGAGTGATATACATTAACACAGCTGGAACAGACAGCAGAGAGTGATATACATTAACACAGCTGGAACAGACAGCAGAGAGTGATATACATTAACACAGCTGGAACAGACAGCAGAGAGTGATATACATTAACACAGCTGGGACAGACAGCAGAGAGTGATATACATTAACACAGCTGGAACAGACAGCAGAGAGTGATATACATTAACACAGCTGGAACAGACAGCAGAGAGTGATATACATTAACACAGCTGAAACTACGGCTGGGCGAACCTTTGTCCTATCATGATGAAGTACCCATAAAACATTGTGCTATACCATGCTTTCCCTATTGGCCAACCAAAAAGGAGGAAAATGTAAGAAAAAATCAATAAAATGGGGCGCTAGAGGGAGGGACGAGAGGAACCAGGACTAAATATATCTGGGAGTCAAATCGTTTTTTAGTAGCCAATCCTCTCTGTTGAAGCGAAAGAGGCGTGTCTCTGTGTGTCAACATGCCAGTGACAGTCAAGGAGCCTCGCTGGCTGTGCATCGTCATGGGTTGGAAATCATCAAGGGCCCAGCAGCAGAGCACCAACTCTGCTGTCCCCAGAACTGGATCATTATTAAATGATTCACGCTCTTATTAAGCCTAGGCTTCTACAAGTTGTAGGTAGGTTGTAACCAACATTGCTAATAATACAAGCTTTGCTCAGCTGTACGTTTTCTTTTGACTTCTCATTTCATTTTTCCATCTTGATATTGTTCAGTCTTTAACACATCCCTCAACCAAAGACTACACATTGTTCTCCAACCCTCATGGTTCATATTCGAGGTTAGACTACTCTCTCATTGTTCTCCAACCCTCATGGTTCATATTCAAGGTTAGACTACTCTCTCATTGTTCTCCAACCCTCATGGTTCATATTCGAGGTTAGACTACTCTCTCATTGTTCTCCAACCCTCATGGTTCATATTCGAGGTTAGACTACTCTCTCATTGTTCTCCAACCCTCATGGTTCATATTCGAGGTTAGACTACTCTCTCATTCCACCTTGTTGGTCTGGTCAGGAACTGTACAATAGGTTCAATCCATATTTCTGATCATGCATTCCTTTATATGGAGTTGTTCTTTAAGAACCCAACTCCCCAAAGAGCAAACTGGTTACAGTTAAAATAAAACCCAGCCCTGAAACTAAATGTAGGCTGAAAATAATTGTTATGTCATATCATAGGAAAAGACATTCACACAGATTTACACAAAGTGGGCAGTTAGGTCTCGTCACTTCAATCCCAAATATATCATAATTTGACTAAAATGATGACTTATTGACTTAAATCGTTGTGCAACATCATGGGTAAACTCTGGACATCGATTTTCAGCTCGTAAAAGTGGATTTCTACAGGTGTGGCCGTTTAACGGTTTTGATAGGATATTTTAATTCCTAGGATTTCCAACGCTAAGGCAGCCTGGTCTCATAGACTAGACGTAACATAGTAAACGTAAATCCGGGACATCAAATTAGCACGATATGTTACGTTTGGTCTGGTTACATAAGACAGAGATGGTAACTTAAGGCAAAACCGAAAGTGGGGTGGTTGGTCGGGGTGGATGTATAACGCCCAAAGGTTGCGAGTTTAAATCTCATCATGGACAACTTTAGCATTTAAGCAACTTTTCAACTACTTACTACTTTTTAGCAACTACTTAGCATGTTAACTAACCCTAACCTTAACCCTTTAGCCTAACTCCTAAACTTAACTCTAAGCTTAAACCTAACCCTAACCCCTAGGCTAGCTAATGTTAACCAGCTAGCTAACATTAGCCACCTAGCTAAAATCTGTAACATATCATACGTTTTGCAAATTCGTACAATATAATACGAATTGTAATTCGTAACACATCGTACGAAATGGGTGATGGACATCCACAAATTAATACATACCATACCAAACGAAACATTATCATACTAGATGGGGTGTCACGGATTTACGTATAGAATAATACAAAATGCTCTGAGACCAGGTTGGGCAGTGAGGGGGGATGCATGCATCATTTATATAATAGCCTAAGCTTTGCTCAACTGTAAGGTTTGTTCACACTACTTGTTTCTATCTTCAAGTTAAGTTTTGCGAAATGCTTTAATTGCAAGCCCTACCCAACAGTGCAGTATTCAGCATAAAAAAAGTATAACTAATAGGAAAATACGTTTTTGTTTTTTTTAACATGAGAAACAACAAATAAGACAGGAAGCTATATAGAAAGTACATTTCCAATGTGCAGGGATACTGGACCTGACCCCCATCAGGGATACTTAACCTGACCCCCATCAGGGATACTTAACCTGACCCCCATCAGGGATACTTAACCTGACCCCCATCAGGGATACTTAACCTGACCCCCAGCAGGGATACTTAACCTGACCCCCATCAGGGATACTGGACCTGACCCCCAGCAGGGATACTGGACCTGACCCCCAGCAGGGATACTGGACCTGACCCCCAGCAGGGATACTGGACCTGACCCCCAGCAGGGATACTGGACCTGACCCCCAGCAGGGATACTGGACCTGACCCCCAGCAGGGATACTGGACCTGACCCCCAGCAGGGATACTGGACCTGACCCCCAGCAGGGATACTGGACCTGACCCCCATCAGAACTCACCATCACACAGTTTGCGTTGTTAAATAAGGTAATTTCCTTAAAAGGACCCATGAGCACCAACATGTGAAGTTTATAGGAGCATATCAAATCGGGTGTCAAATGAAAACTAAGAACCTATATTTTTTGGAAATGAAGGCATAGATACATTTTTCTACCATTTTCCATCCTAAAAATGAGGAATATGTAAAGGCTTTGCTTTCTGGATAACGGATGGAAAAGGGGTCTTGAAAAACATCTACCAAAAAAAGTATTAAAAGGTATCAGAAATACATCAAAACACATTCATGTTGACGTAAAGATCCCTGCCAACTAAACCAACACTATACACTGAGTGTACAAAACATTAGGAATACCTTCCTAATATTGAGTTGCACTCCCTTTTGCCCTCAGAAAAGCCTCAACTCGTCAGGGCATGGACTCTACAAGGTGTCTAAAGCATTCAACAGGGATGCTGGCCCATTTTGACTCAAATTCTTCCCACAGTTGTGTCAAGTTGGCTGGATGTCCTTTGGGTGATGGACCATTCTTGATACACACAGGAAACTGTTGAGCGTGAAAAACACAGCAGCATTGCAGTTCTTGACACACTCAAACCGGTGCGCCTGGCACCATACCCTGTACAAAGGCACTTAAATATTTTGTCTTGCTTATTCACCCTCTGAATGGCACACATACAAAATCCATGTCTCAATTGTCTCAAGGCTTAAAAATCCTTCTTTAACCGTCTCCTCCCCTTCAGCTGCACTGATTGAAGTGGATTTAACAGGTGACATCAATAAGGGATCATAGCTTTCACCTGGATTCACCTGGTCAGTCTGTCAGGGGAAGAGCACAGCAGAGTACAGTATAATGTAATGTACTCTACTGTACTATACTATACTTTACTGAACTCTATAGTGATGTGCTGTAATGTCCAAACTTGTGAAATATGATTGGTCCAGACCGGACCAAATCTATACCAATCAAATGTGGTCTTGTTTGGGTGCGGAGCTCATTAAAAGAATAGCCAGTGTGTACAATAATAGCCAAACACGTAAAGGAGGATATTAAATGTTTCTACCTTTGTGTTCCTATTCAGGATACACCACCACGAAGAGCATGACACCACCACGAAGAGCATGACACCACCACGAAGAGCATGACACCACCAAGAGCATGACACCACCACCAAGAGCATGACACCACCACCAAGAGCATGACACCACCACCAAGAGCATGACACCACCACCAAGAGCATGACACCACCACCAAGAGCATGACACCACCACCAAGAGCATGACACCACCACCAAGAGCATGACACCACCACCAAGAGCATGACACCACCACCAAGAGCACGGCTTTTTGTATAGTACAGATCATTTTACATTTTAGTCATTTAGCAGGCGCTCTTATCCAGAGCGACTTACAGTTAAGTGAGTGCATACATTTTTCATACTGGCCCCCTGTGGGAATCGAACCCACAACCCCTGGCGTTGCAAACGCCATGCTCTACCAACTGAGCTACAAGGGACGATCATGATGTCATTCTGTTATCTGTTATTCTGAATCATGATGTTATTCTGGGTGCTGATCCACTTTTTTTCAGATTTGACTGTAATTCTGTTACCAAACTAAGTATCTGCACTGATCCTCAATTAAATGTGTTTTAGTAAAATGTTCAGTGGCAATTGTTAAAAGTATACTTCTGCATATTGGTGTATGGTTTATTAAACTTTGCAATCAATGGTTTTTGCTTGGCATACATTTTTAAGTGAAAGAGTGAGTCTCAGCATCACTCTGTTACTGTGGAATTACCCATAACCATGTGTCTGTCTGTTAGCCAATAGCAGTATGCTTTGTGTGTGTGTTAGCCAATAGCAGTATGCTTTGTGTGTGTTAGCCAATAGCAGTATGCTTTGTGTGTCTGTTAGCCAATAGCAGTATGCTTTGTGTGTCAGTTAGCCAATAGCAGTATGCTTTGTGTGTGTGTTAGCCAATAGCAGTATGCTTTGTGTGTCTGTTAGCCAATAGCAGTATGCTTTGTGTGTCTGTTAGCCAATAGCAGTATGCTTTGTGTGTCTGTTAGCCAATAGCAGTATGCTTTGTGTGTCTGTTAGCCAATAGCAGTACGCTTTGTGTGTCTGTTAGCCAATAGCAGTATGCTTTGTGTGTCTGTTAGCCAATAGCAGTATGCTTTGTGTGTCAGTTAGCCAATAGCAGTATGCTTTGTGTGTGTGTTAGCCAATAGCAGTATGCTTTGTGTGTCTGTTAGCCAATAGCAGTATGCTTTGTGTGTCTGTTAGCCAATAGCAGTATGCTTTGTGTGTCTGTTAGCCAATAGCAGTATGCTTTGTGTGTCTGTTAGCCAATAGCAGTATGCTTTGTGTGTGTGTTAGCCAATAGCAGTATGCTTTGTGTGTCTGTTAGCCAATAGCAGTATGCTTTGTGTGTCTGTTAGCCAATAGCAGTATGCTTTGTGTGTCTGTTAGCCAATAGCAGTATGCTTTGTGTGTCAGTTAGCCAATAGCAGTATGCTTTGTGTGTGTGTTAGCCAATAGCAGTATGCTTTGTGTGTCTGTTAGCCAATAGCAGTATGCTTTGTGTGTCTGTTAGCCAATAGCAGTATGCTTTGTGTGTCTGTTAGCCAATAGCAGTATGCTTTGTGTGTGTTAGCCAATAGCAGTATGCTTTGTGTGTCTGTTAGCCAATAGCAGTATGCTTTGTGTGTGTTAGCCAATAGCAGTATGCTTTGTGTGTCTGTTAGCCAATAGCAGTATGCTTTGTGTGTGTTAGCCAATAGCAGTATGTTTGACTACAGTGCATTCGGAAAGTATTCGGACCCCTTGACTTTTTCCACATTTTGTTACGTTGCAGCCTTATTCTTAGATTAATTAAATTGTTTTTTTCCCCCTCATCAATCTACACACAATACCCCATAATGACAAAGCAAAAAATATCACATTTACATAAGTATTCAGACCCTTTACTCAGTACTTTGTTGAAGCACCTTTGGCAGCGATTACAGCCTAGAGTCTTCTTGGGTATGACGCTACAAGCTTGGCACACCTGTATTTGGGGAGTTTCTCCCATTCTTCTCTGCAGATCCTCTCAAGCTCTGTCAGGTTAGATGGGGAGCGTCGCTGCACAGTTATTTTCAGGTCTCTCCAGAGATGTTCGATCAGGTTCAAGTCCGGGCTCTGGCTGGGCCACTCAAGGACATTCAGAGACTTGTCCCGAAGCCACTCCTGTGTTGTCTTGGCTGTGTGCTTAGGGTCATTGTCCTGTTGGAAGGTGAACCTTCGCCCCAGTCTGAGGTCCTGAGCGCTCTGGAGCAGGTTTTCATCAAGGATCTTTCTGTACTTTGTACCGTTCATCTTTCCCTTGATCCTGACTAGTCTCCCAGTCCCTGCCGCTGAAAAACATCCCCACAGCATGATGATGCCACCACCATGCTTCACTGTAGGGATGGTGCCAGGTTTCCTCCAGACGTGACGCTTGGCATTCAGGCCAAAGAGTTCAATCTTGGTTTCATCAGACCAAGATTCTGACCATGTTCCTCATGGTCTGAGAGTCCTTTAGGTGCCTTTTGGAAAACTCCAAGTGGGCTGTCACTGAAAAGTAACTTGACACTGTTGATCAGTCAGTGAAAATGTTGATTAAAATGGCATGAAGAACATTGCATTGACAGAGGAGGGTGTACTGAATTAATGCATCGTAAGGTAAGGGCTGAAATGTGTTCTAGATGCTCGAACAGCGACGTGTCGGTCTCTAGCTAATTAGGTAGATTGCTAGCATGTGTAAACTCACTACAATGCACAGTCGATGCATTGGCCGGGTTTAGATTCAACATAGCTAACTGTTTCATCAGTTACAGTTTGTGTTGTGAGAGGAAATGTAGGCTAGCTAGCAGTGTTTGTGCTGAAACTGACATCTGGCTGAACACGTAAATAATCTAGTCAGTTTGAATGTGGCAGTTTGGTGTTGACTTTACTTTTACATTTTAGTCATTTAGCAGACACTCTTATCCAGAGTGACTTACAGTTAGTGAGTGCATACATTATTATTTTTTTAATTTTTTATACTGGCCCCCCCGTGGGAATCGAACCCACAACCCGCTCTACCAACTGAGCTACATCCCTGCAAGCCAGCCATTCCCTCCCCTACCCTGGACGACGCTGGGCCAATTGTGCGCCGCCCCATGGGTCTCCTGGTCGCGGCCGGCCGGCTACGACAGAGCCTGGATTCGAACCAGGATCTCTAGTGGCACAGCTAGCACTGCGATGCAGTGCCTTAGACCACTGCGTCACTCGGGAGAGTACTTTACTTACACTACATGACCAAAAGTATGTGGACACCTGCTCGTCGAACATCTCATTCCAAAATCATGGGTATTAATATGGAGTTGTCCCCCCTTTGCTGCTATAACAGCCTCCACTCTTCTGGGATGGCCTTTTACTGAGGAGTGGCTTCCGTCTGGCCACTCTACCATAAAGGCCTGATTGGTGGAGTGCTGCAGAGATGGTTGTCCTTCTGGAAGGTTCTCCCATCTCCACAGAGGAACTCTGGAGCTTTCTTAGAGTGACCATCGGGTTCTTGGTCACCTCCCTGACCACTGGGCGTCCAGCTCTAGGAAGAGTCTTGGTGGTTCTAAACTTCCTCCATTTAAGAATGACGGAGACCACTGTGTCCAAATCATGTCCAATCAATTGAATTTACCACAGGTGGACTCCAATCAAGTTGTAGAAACATCTCAAGGATGATTAATGTAAACAGGGTGCACCTGAGCTCAATTTCTAGTCTCATAGCAAAGGATCTGAATACATATGTAAATAAGGTTTTTCTGTTTTTTATAAATTTGCAAACATTTCTAAAAACCTGTATTCGCTTTGTCATTATGGGGTATTGTGTGTAGATTGATGAGGATTTTTTTTATTTAATCCATTTTAGAATAAGGCTGTAACGTAACAAAATGTGGAAAAAGTCAAGGGGTCTGAATACTTTCCGAATGCGCTGTACGTGTGGAGTTCCAGCTGCAGCATAACGTCAGATTCCTGCCACCAAACACATTCTATTACACACTGTGTAACACATGGACTTCTAATTAAAAACTAGTGTTTTAAGTGAGAATAGGAATTGGTCTGAAGCCGAAAAATAAAGGAAATTCACATGAGCACCACAATGCCTATTCCACCATTCCACCCATGCTCCACCAAGGTTTTCCAGCACAGAGCTACAGTAGCTATGTTGGTACTGTACTTCAAACTATATTTTTTATTAAAGCAAGCTTTGCTTTTATACCTACAAGACCATTAGGGTTGATTGAGCGGTTTTGTCTTGTAATAATGTGGTGCCTGGCTGCATTTCCTTAAACCTTTATTTTAGCAAAACATGTCATTGAAAAACAATCATAATAACATGCTTATTTTGGTCAGTAGTCCAACATAACAACAGATGGTGGTGTGTTGGACACAGTAGCTCAGATAGATGGAGCCTGTCTGCATTCCTGATTTCTGTAACTGTTAGCTTACCTGTGTAATACATCAGCTCAGAACCAAACATGGTCCTGTTTTATCAATTGCTGTTCAATGGACAGTTCCTCTGTCAAAAATAATATGTCACTTAAAGTTGAATTTATTTTAGCAATCAAAATGGTGACGCGACAATAATACACATTTACAGGCCTATATCTAGTTTAGATTCAACATAGCTAACGGTTTCATCAGTTACAGTTTGTGTTGTGAGAGGAAATGTAGGCTAGCTAGCAGTGTTTGTGCTGAAACTGACATCTGGCTGAACACGTAAATAATCTAGTCAGTTTGAATGTGGCAGTTTGGTGTTGACTATACACTTTACTTACACTACATGACCAAAAGTATGTGGACACCTGCTCGTCAAACATCTCATTCTAAAATCATGGGCATTAATACGGAGTTGGTCCCCCTTTGCTGCTATAACAGCCTCCACTCTTCTGGGAAGGCTTTCCACTAGATGTTGGAACATTGCTGCGGGGGACTTGCTTCCATTCAGCCACAAGAGCATTAGTGAGGTCGGGCACTGATGTTGGGCGATTAGGACTGGCTCGCAGTCGGCGTTCTAATTCATCCCAAAGGTGTTTGATGGGGTTGAGGTCAGGGCTCTGTGCAGGCCAGTCAAGTTCTTCCGCACCGATCTCGAGAAACCATTTCTGTTTGGATCTCGCTTTGTGCACTGGGGAATTGTCATGCTGAAACAGGAAAAGGCCTTCCCCAAACTGTTGCCACAAAGTTGGAAGCACATAATCGTCTAGAATGTCATTGTATACTGTAGCGTTAAGATTTCCCTTCACTGGAACTAAGGGGCCTAGCCCAAACCATGAAAAACAACCCCAGAACATTATTCCTCCACCAGACTTTACAGTTGGCACTATGCATTCGGGCAGCTAGCGTTCTCCTGGCTACCAGTCCAAAGTTTGGACACGCCTACTCATTCAAGGGTTTTTCTTTATTTTTACTATTTTCTATATTGTAGAATAATAGTGAAGACATCAAAACAATGAAATAACACATATGGAATCATGTAGTACCCAAAAATGTGTTAAATAAATCAACATTTATTTTATATTTGAGATTCTTCAAATAGACACCCTTTGCCTTGATGACAGCTTTGCACACTCTTGGCATTCTCTCAACCAGCTTCATGAGGTAGTCACCTGGAATGCATTTCAATTAACAGGTGTGCCTTCTTAAAAATTAATTTGTGGAATTTAATGCGTTTGAGCCAATCAGTTGTGTTGTGACAAGGTAGGGGTTGTATACAGAAGATGGCCCTATTTGGTAAAAGACCAAATCCATATTATGGCAAGAACAGCTCAAATAAGCAAAGAGAAACGACAGTTCATCATTACTTTAAGACATGAAGGTGAGTCAATAAGTAAAACATAAAGTTTTTATTTTTATTTTACCTTTATTTAACTAGCCAAGTCAGTTTAGAACAAATTCTTATTTACAATGACGGCCTACATCGGCCAACCCCGGACGACGCTGGGTTTCTTCAAGTGCAGACGCAAAAACCATCAAGCACTATAATGAAACTGGCTCTCATGAGGACTGCCACAGGAAAGGAAGACCCAGAGTTACCTCTGCTGCAGAGGATAAGTTCATTAGAGTTACCAGCCTCAGAAATTGCAGCCCAAATAAATGCTTCACAGAGTTCAAGTAACAGACACATCTCAACATCAACTGTTCAGAGGAGACTGCGTGAACTAGGCCTTCATGGTCGAATTGCTGCAAAGAAACCACTACTAAAGGCCACCAATAAGAAGAAGAGACCTGCTTGGGCCAAGAAACACGAGCAATGGACATTAGACCGGTGGAAATGTGTCCTTTGGTCTGGAGTCCAAATTTTAGATTTTTGGTTCCAACCGCCGTGTCTTTGTGAGACGTGGTGTGGGTGAATGGATTATCTCTGCATGTGTATTTCCCACCGTAAAGCATGGGAGAGGAGGTGTTATGGTGTGGGGGTGCTTTGCTGGTGACACTGTCTGTGGTTTATTTAGAATTCAAGGCACACTTAACCAGCATGGCTACCATAAGCATTCTGCAGCGATACACCATCCCATCTGGTTTGCACTTAGTGGGACTATCATTTGTTTTTCAACAGGACAATGACCCAACACACCTCCAGGCTGTGTAAGGGCTATTTGACCAAGAAGGAGAGTGATGGAGTGCTGCATCAGATGATCTGGCCTCCACAATCCCCCGACTTCAACCCAATTGAGATGGTTTGGGATGAGTTGGACTGCAGAGTGAAGGAAAAGCAGCCAACAAGTGCTCAGCATATGTGGGAACTCCTTCAAGACTGTTGGAAAAGCATTCCAGGTGAAGCTGGTTGAGAGAATGCCAAGAGTGTGCAAAGCTGTTATCAAGGCAAATGGTGGCTATTTGAAGAATCTCAAATATAAAATATATTTAGATTTGTTTAACACTTTTTTGGTTACTACATGATTCCATATGTGTTATTTCATAGTTTTGATGTCTTCACTATTATTCTACCTTGTAAAAAAAACTGTAAAAATAAAGAAAAACCCTTGAATGAGTAGGTGTGTCCAAACTTTTGACTGGTACTGTATATGGTAGAGTCTGTATCTATACAGCCATGATAATGGAGCCAGAGGGGATGGCTGCCGTTTTACGGGCTCCTAACCAATTTGTGCTATTTTGTGTGTTTTTTTTGCATTGTTTGTAACTTATTTTGTACATAATGTTGCTGCTACCGTCTCTTATGAATGAAAATAGCTTCTGGATATGAGAACAGCGATTACTCACCTCGAACTGGAAGAACATATTTTCTTTAATGAGTCTGACGCGAAGGATATACTGTTTCCCCCGGACAAGGCGCAAATCCCCGTCATTCGCATGAAGAAAAGACGGAGATCAGGGGGCGCAGATCCGTGTGCAAGTGGGTAACCCACCTCTAACATCCTTTCAATTGGCCAACGGGCAATCACTGGAGAATAAACTTGATGTGCTCCGTTTGAGACTATCCTACCAACGGGACATTAAAAACTGTAATATCTTATGTTTCACTGAGTCGTGGCTGAACGACGACACGGATAATATACAGTTGGATGGGTTTTCCGTGCATCGGCAGGACAGAACAGCTACGTCTGGTAAGATGAGGGGCTGGTGTTTGTCTATTTGTCAATAACAGCTGGGGCGCGATGTCTAATATTAAGGAAGTCTCGAGGTATTGCTCGCCTGAGGTAGAGTACCGCATGATAAGCTGCAGACCACACTATTTACCAAGAGAGTTTTCATCTATATTTTTCGTAGCCAACTATTTACCACCACAAACCGATGCTGGCACTAATACCGCACTCAACGAGCTGTATAAGGCCATAAGCAAACAGAAAACGCTCATCCTGAAGCGGCACTACTAGTGGCAGGGGACTTTAATGCAGGCAAACTTAAAATCTGTTTTACATCATTTCCACCAGCATGTCACATGTGCAACCAGAGGGGACAAAAAGTACCAGTGACTCAATACGGAAGTGGTCAGATGACGCGGATGCTACGCTACAGGACTGTTTTGCTAGCACAGACTGGAATATGTTCTGGGATTCAGCCAATGGCATTGAGTATACCACCTCAGTCACCGGCTTCATCAATAAGTGCATCGACGACGTAAATATCCCAACCAGAAGCCATGGATTACAGGCAACATCATCACCGAGCTAAAGGCTAGAGCTGCCGCTTTCAAGGAGCAGGACACTAATCCCGCTACGAACCATCAAACCGGCGCAAATAAAGGATTAAGATTGAATCCTACTACACCGGCTCTGACGCACGTCGGATGTGGCAGGGCATGAAAACTCCAAAGGGAAACCCAGACGCGAGCTGCCCAGTGACGCGAGCCTGGCAGATGGGCTAAATGCCTTTTATGCTCGCTTCGAGGCAAGCAACACTAAAGCAGCTGTTCCGGACGACTGTGTGATCACGCTCTCCGTAGCCGAAGTGAGCAAGACCTTTAACCAGGTCAACATTCACAAGGCCGTGGAGCCAGACGGATTACCAGGACCTGAACTCAGAGCATGCGCTGACTAACTGGCAAGTGTCTTCACTGACATTTTCAACCGCTCCCTGACCGAGTCTGTAATACCTACATGTTTCAAACAGACCAGAAACCAATATACACAATCAGTTAGGAAAGCAAAGGCTAACTTTTTCAAACAGAAATTTGCATCCTGTAGCACTAACTCCAAAAAGTTTTGGGACACTGTAAAGTCCATAGAGAATAAGAGCACTTCCTCCCAGCTGCCCATTGCACTGAGGCTAGGAAACACTGTCACTACCGATAAATCTACGATAATCAAAAATTTCAACAAGCATTTTGCTACGGCTGGCCATGCTTTCCACCTGGCTACCACTACCCTGGCCACCAGCTCTGCACCCTGCCCTGCTACTTGCCCATGCCCCACCCCCGCTTCCCTTTCACCCAAATTCAGACAGCTGGTGTTCTGAAAGAGCTGCAAAATATGGACCCCTACAAATCATCTGGGCTAGACAATCTGGACCCTTTCTTTCTAAAACTAGCCGCCGAAATTGTCGCAACCCCTATTACTAACCTGTTCAACCTCTCTTTCGTAACGTCTGAGATCCCCAAAGATTGGAAAGCTGCCACGGTCATCCCCCTCTTCAAAGGGGGTGACACTCTAGATCCAAACTGTTACAGACCTATATCCATCCTGCCCTGCCTTTCGAAAGTTTTTGAAAGCCAAGTTAACAAACAGATCACCGACCATTTCGAATCCCACCGTACCTTTTCCGCTATGCAATCCGGTTTCCGAGCTGGTCATGGGTGCACTTCTGCCACGCTCAAGGTCCTAAACGATATTATAACCGCGATTGATAATAGACAGTACTGTGCAGCCGTCTTCATCGACCTGGCCAAGGCTTTCGACTCTGTCAACCACCGCATTCTTATTGGCAGACTAAATAGACTTGGTTTCTCGAATGACTGCCTCGCCTGGTTCACCAACTACTTCTCAGATAGAGTTCAGCGTGTCAAATCGGAGGGCCTGTTGTCTGGACCTATGGCAGTCTCTATGGGGGTGCCACAGGGTTCAATTCTTGGGCCGACTCTTTTCTCTGTGTATATCAACGATGTCGCTCTTGCTGCTGGTGACTCTCAGATCCACCTCTACGCAGACGACACCATTTTGTATACATCTGGCCCTTCATTGGACACTGTGTTAACAAACCTCCAAACGAGCTTCAATGCCATACAACACAGCAGTAGCCTCCAACTGCTCTTAAACACTAGTAAAACTAAATGCATGCTCTTCAATCGAACGCTGCTGGCACCCGCCCACCCGACTAGAATCACTACTCTCGACGGGTCTGACCTAGAGTATGTGGACAACTACAAATACCTAGGTGTCTGGTTAGACTGTAAACTCTCCTTCCAGACTCATATTAAGAATCACCAATCCAAAGTCAAATCTAGAATCGGTTTCCTATTTCGCAACAAAGCCTCCATGCTGCCAAACATGCCCTCCTAAAACTGACTATCCTACCGATCCTTGACTTCGGCGATGTCATTTACAAAAGAGCCTCCAACACTCTACTCAGCAAATTGGATGTAGTCTATCACAGTGCCATCCGTTTTGTCTCCAAAGCCCCATACACTACCCTCCACTGTGACCTGTACGCTCTTGTAGGCTGGTCCTCACTACATATTCGTCGCCAAACCCACTGGCTCCAGGCCATCTATAAATCACTGCTAGGCAAATCCCCGCCTTATCTTAGCTCATTGGTCACCATAGCAACACCCACCCGTAGTATGCGCTCCAGCAGGTATATCTCACTGGTCATCCCCAAAGCCAACACCTCCTTTGGCCGCCATTCCTTCCAGTTCTCTGCTGCCAATGACTGGAACAAACTGCAAAAATCTCTGAAGCTGGAGACTTATCTCCCTCACTAACCTTAAGCATCAGTTGTCAGAGCACCTTAACGATCACTGCACCTGTACACAGCCCATCTGAAATTAGCCCACCCAACTACCTCATCCCTATATTGTTATTTATTTTGCTCATTTGCATCCCAGTATCTCCATTTGCACATCATCTCTTGCACATCTATCATTCCAGTGTTAATACTAATTGTAATTATTTTGCACTATGGCCTATTTATTGCCTTACCTCCATAACTTGCTACATTTGCACACACTGTATATATATTTTCTGTTGTATTTTTGACTTGTTTTGTTTTACCCCATATGAAACTCTGTGTTGTTGTTTTTTTATCGCGCTGCTTTGCTTTATCTTGGCCAGGTCGCAGTTGTAAATGAGAACTTGTTCTCAACTGGCTTACCTGGTTAAATAAAGGTGAAATAAAATAAAAATAAATCATCGGCAGCTCTATTGTAAGAGCTGGGGCAACCCAGGAGTACGAGTACAGGAAATGACAAGGCTGCTTCAGACCGTTCTATGACAACTGCTGGGAGCTGACGCTGTCATAGTCCATGTGGGGTCAAACGACATCAGGAGGGCTAGCTCGGAACTTCTGAAAATGGATTTTAAAGAACTGATTCTAGCACTGAAAGATTCCAAAAAGCGACCAATTATTTCAGGTCCAGTACCATCGTTGGGCCGCAGGTGTGAAAGATTCAGCAGGCTACTGGCATTACACATCTGGCTAATAGATTACTGTAGCTCTGCTGGAATCACTTCTATAGATGACTTGGACACCTTCTGGAAACAGAAGATACTCTACAGGAATGATGGAGTCCATCAAAATCATCTTGGCTCCTGTCCACGCATTTCAAGGCTGCGTTGAGACTATGACTTATCAATGACCCAAGACCAGTATCAAATGTACATTATCCCAGGGGCGTTGGCAGACAATGTAAGTAACTTAATTTATGTCCCCCTAACTGCCCTGAATACCTCTGTTGATCCTACAGCTACTGTATGCAGTAATCATGTGCCTATGAACCAGAGTTATACTGTTAGCACTGAGGTGGTGTGCCCTAGTAGGAAGTCCACTGTGTGCAGCTCACCCTGCACTATCAGCTCCAATATAAATAACATGAGCAAGTCCACTTCTGCTAAGCTTCCCAGTAAAGCAATCAAGCATCCCAGAAAAGTCCTAGAAATAGCCCACGTTAACATATGTAGCCTAAGAAACAAGGTTCATGAAGTCAATAACTTGCTTGTAACGGATGACATTCATATTCTGACTATCTCTGAAACTCACTTAGATAATAATTTTGATGATACAGTGGTAGCAATACATAGTTATAACATCTACAGAAAATACAGAAATGCCAATTGGGGTGGTGTTGTGGGCTATATTCAGAACCACATTCCTGTAAAGCTTAGAGAGGATCTCATGTTAAATACTGTTGAAGTAATATGGCTACAGGTTCACCTGCCTCACCTAAAGCCCATTCTGGTGGTAATATGGCTACAGGTTCACCTGCCTCACCTAAAGCCAATTCTGGTGGGAAGCTGCTATAGACCACCAAGTGCTAACAGTCAGTATCTGGATAATGTGTATGAAATGCTTGATAATGTATCAACGGAGAGGTATATTTTCTGGGTGATTTAAATATTGGCTGGCTTTCATCAAGCTGCCCAATTAAGAAAAATATTAAAACTGTAACCAGTGCCTGCAACCTGGTTCAGGTTATCAGTCAACCTACCAGGGTAGTTACAAACAGCACAGGAATGAAATCATCAACATGCATTGATCACATCTTTACTAATGCTGCAGAAATTTGCTTTAAAGCAGTGTCCAAATCCATTGGATGTAGTGATCACAATATAGTAGCCATATCTAGGAAAACCAAAGTTCCAAAGGCTGGGCCTAATATAGTGTATAGGAGGTCATACAATAAGTTTTGTAGTGATTCTTATGTTGTTGATGTAAATAATATTTCCTGGACTGTGGTGTGTAATGAGGAGCAACCAGACACTGCACTTGACACATTTATGAAATTGCTTATTCCAGTTACTAATAAGCATGCACCCCATTAAGAAAATGACTATAAAAATGGTTAAATCCCCTTGGATTGATGAGGAAATAAAAAATTGTATAGTTGAGAGGGATGAGGCAAAAGGTTTGGCAAATTAGTCTGGCTGTACAACCGATTAGAAAACATACTGCAAATTGATAAATCATGTGACTAAACTGAATAAAAAGAAGAAACTATACTATGAAACAAAGATGAACGTAAAAAGCTTTGGAGCACCTTAAATGACATTTTGGGCAAAAAGGGAAACTTGGCTCCAGCATTCAATGAATCAAATGACTCATTCATCACAAAACCCACTGATGTTGCCAACTACTTTAATGATTTTTTTAGTTGGCAAGATTAGCAAACTTATGCATGAGTGACATCCAAGAATATCTACAAAATGAAAGAAAGATTGTATTTTGAATTGATTATATGAGGATAAAGCACGATATTGCCACTCCTATTTGCCATATCTTCAATTTAAGCCTACTAGAAAGTGTGTGCCCTCAGGCCTGGAGGGAAGCAAAAGTCATTCTGTTACCTAAGAATAGTAAAGCCGACCAATCAGCCTGTTACCAACCCTTAGTAAACTGTTGGAAAAAATGGTGTTTGACCAGATACAATGCTATTTTACAGTAAACAAATTGACAACAGACGTTCAGCACACGTATAGGAAAGACATTCAACAAGCACAGTACTTACACAAATGACTGATGATTGGCTGAGAGAAATTGATGATAAAAAGATTGTGGGAGCTGTTTTGTTAGACTTCAGTGCGGCTTTGACATTATCGATTTTAGTCTTCTGCTGGAAAAACGTATGTGTTATGGCTTTACACCCCCTGCTATATTGTGGATAAAGAGTTACCTGTCTAACAGAACACAGAGGGTGTTCTTTAATGGAAGCCTCTCCAACATAATCCAGGTAAAATCAGGAATTCCCCAGGGTAGCTGTTTAGGCCCCTTACTTTTTTCAATCTTTACTAACGACATGCCACTGGCTTTGAGTAAAGCCAGTGTGTCTATGTATGTGGATGACTCAACACTATACACGTCAGCTACTACAGTGACTGAAATGACTGCAACACTTAACAAAGAGCTGCAATTAGTTTCAGAATGGGTGGCAAGGAATAAATTAGTCCTAAATATTTATAAAACTAAAAGCATTGTATTTGGGACAAATCATTCACTAAACCGTAAACCTCAACTAAATCTTGTAATAAATAAAATGTGGAAATTGAGCAAGTTGAGGTGACTAAACTGCTTGGAGTAACCCTGGATTGTAAACTGTCATGGTCAAAACATGTTGATACAACAGTAGCTAAGATGGGGAGAAGTCTGTCCATAATAAAGCGCTGCTCTACCTTCTTAACAGCACTATCAACAAGGCAGGTCCTACAGACCCTAGTTTTGTCACACCTGGACCAGCAGTTGTCATAGAACGGTCGGAAGCATTTCCTGTACTCCTGTACCTGGACTAGGAAAAAAGCAATTGGCTCAGAACAGGGCAGCACGGCCTCAAAGAGTACACGGGGAGCTAACTTTAATGATATGCATGTCAATCTCTCATGGCTCAAAGTAGAGGAGAGATTGACTTCATCTTTTTGTAAGAAGTGTTGACAAGCTGAAGGTAGAGAGCTGTCTGTTTAAACTACTAGCACACAGCTCAGACACCAATGCATACCCCACAGAGGTCTCTTCACAGTCCCCAAGTCCAGAACAGACTATGGGAGGCGCACAGTACTACATAGAGCCATGACTACATGGAACTCTATTCCACATCAAGTAACTGATGCGGGTAGCTTAGGCAGCAGGTAGCTTAGTGGTTAAGAGCATTGTGCCATTAACCGAAAGGTCGCTGGTTCTAATCCCCGAGCCGACTAGGTGAAAAATCTGTCGGTGCCCTTGAGCAAGGCACTTAATTGCACCTAATTGCTCCTGTAAGTCGCTCTGGATAAGAGCGTCTGCTAAATGACTAAAATGTAAAATGTACGCAAGCAGTAGAATCTGATTTTAAAAACATGTAAAAATGGAACAGCGGGGAGATACACACGTACAGCCGTGGTCAAAAGTTATGAGAATGACAAGTATTGGTCTTCACAAAGTTCGCTGCTTCAGTGTTATGAGATATTTTTGTCAGATGTTACTATGGTATACTGAAGTATTCTTACAAGCATTCCATAAGTGTCAAAAGGCTTTATTGACAATTACATTAAGTTTATGCAAAGAGTCAATATTTGCAGTGTTGACCCTTCTTTTTCAAGACCTCTGCAATCCGCCCTGGCATGCTGTCAATTAACTTCTGGGCCACATCCTAACTGATGGCAGCCCATTCTTGCATAATCAATGCTTGGAGTTTGTCAGAATTTGTGGGTTATTGTTTGTCCACCCGCCTCTTGAGGATCGACCACAAGTTCTCAATGGGATTAAGGTCTGGGGAGTTTCCTGGCCATGGACCCAAAATGTCGATGTTTTGTTCCCAGAGCCACTTAGTTATCACTTTTGCCTTATGGCAAGGTGCTCCATCATGCTGGAAAAGGCATTGGTCGTCACCAAACTGTTCTTGGATGGTTGGGAGAAATTGCTCTCGAAGGATATGTTGGTACCATTCTTTATTCATGGCTGTGTTCTTAGGCAAAATTGTGAGTGAGCCCACTCCCTTGGCTAAGAAGCAACCCCATACATGAATGGTCTCAGGATGCTTTACTGTTGGCATGACACAGGACTGATGATGGCGCTCACCTTGTCTTCTCCGGACAAGGTGTTTTCCGGATGCCCCAAACAATCGGAAAGGGGATTCATCAGAGAAAATTACTTTACCCCAGTCCTCAGCAATCCAATCCCTGTACCTTTTGCAGAATATCAGTCTGTCCCTGATGTTTTTCCTGGAGATAAGTAGCTTCTTTGCTGCCCTTCTTGACACCAGGCCATCCTCCAAAAGTCTTTGCCTCACTGTGCGTGCAGATGCACTCACACCTGCCTGCTGCCATTCCTGAGCAACCTCTGCACTGGTGGTGCCCCGATCCCGCAGCTGAATCAACTTTAGGAGACGGTCCTGGCGCTTGCTGGACTTTCTTGGGCACCCTGACGCCTTCTTCACAACAACTGAACCTCTCTCCTTGAAGTTCTTGATGATCCGATAAATGGTTGATTTAGGTGCAATCTTACTAGCAGCAATATCCTTGCCTGTGAATGCCTTTTTGTGCAAAGCAATGATGACGGCACGTGTTTCCTTGCAGGTAACCATGGTTAACAGAGGAAGAACAATGATTTCAAGCACCACCCTCCTTTTAAAGCTTCCAATCTGTTATTCTAACTCAATCAGCATGACAGAGTGATCTCCAGCCTTGTCCTCGTCAACACTCTCACCTGTGTTAACGAGAGAATCACTGACATGATGGCAGCTGGTCCTTTTGTGGCAGGGCTGAAATGCAGTGGAAATGTTTTTTGGGGATAAAGTTCATTTTCATGGCAAAGAGGGACTTTGCAATTAATTGCAATTCATCTGATCACTCTTCATGACATTCTGGAGTATATGCAAATTGCCATCATCAAAACTGAGGCAGCAGACTTTGTGAAAATTAGTATTTGTGTCATTCTCAAAACTTTTGACCACAACTGTACATTGTAATATTGTTGTATGGTGGTATTATACATGTTGTATTGTAGATATGTAGTGGTGTAATAATGTTATATGATGGACTGTTTCATATGTAACGGAAGTGCCTTAATGTGTTTGGACCCCAGGAAGAGTAGCTTCTTCCTTGGCAACAGCTAATGGGGATCCCTAATAAATACCAATACAGATCTGACAGGCATGGTTCAGAGCAGCTTTACATGCAGTGACAAGCGCTAAATCATGTTAATAACAGCATTACGTCATTACTATGACAGAACATTATGATGCAATGTTACTGAGTTCAGCCAAACAGACAGAACATTATGATGCAATGTTACTGAGTTCAGCCAAACAGACAGAACACAGAAACTAGACTAGCTAGCCTGGCCGTACACTGAAACACTTCCAGGGTCAGAACTGTAGTTATATTTAGGCTAGAAACAAGCAACAAGCTACTGATATCTGACAAGACAATAACACTGACAAGCTCCAAATGTCATCGCTATAATGACAGAGCATAATGATGCAATGTTACTGAGATCTAGCAGACCCTAGAGTAGCCCGTCTCTTCAGTAGCCCGTCGTAGCCCGTTTGTACAGTAGCCCGTCTCTTCAGTAGCCCGTCTCTAGAGTAGCCCGTCTCTTCAGTAGCCCGTTTCTACAGTAGCCCGTCTCTACAGTAGCCCGTCTCTACAGTAGCCCGTCTCTACAGTAGCCCGTCTCTACAGTAGCCCGTCCCTACAGTAGCCCGTCTCTACAGTAGCCCGTCTCTACAGTAGCCCGTCTCTACAGTAGCCCGTCTCTACAGTAGCCCGTCTCTACAGTAGCCCGTCTCTACAGTAGCCCGTCCCTACAGTAGCCCGTCCCTACAGTAGCCCGTCTCTACAGTAGCCCGTCTCTACAGTAGCCCGTCCCCTACAGTAGCCCGTCTCTACAGTAGCCCGTCCCTACAGTAGCCCGTCTCTACAGTAGCCCGTCCCTACAGTAGCCCGTCCCTACAGTAGCCCGTCCCTACAGTAGCCCGCTCCCTACAGTAGCCCGTCTCTACAGTAGCCCCGTCTCTACAGTAGCCCGTCTCTACAGTAGCCCGTCTCTACAGTAGCCCGTCCCTACAGTAGCCCGTCCCTACAGTAGCCCGTCCCTACAGTAGCCCGTCTCTACAGTAGCCCGTCTCTACAGTAGCCCGTCTCTACAGTAGCCCGTCCCTACAGTAGCCCGTCCCTACAGTAGCCCGTCTCTACACTGACAAACTGCAGCTCATGAGCAGGGGAGAGGGACAGCAGGGGAGAGGGACAGAGACAGCAGGGGAGAGGGGCAGAGACAGCAGGGGAGAGGGGCAGAGACAGCAGGGGAGAGGGACAGCAGGGGAGAGGGACAGAGACAGCAGGGGAGAGGGACAGCAGGGGAGAGGGGCAGAGACAGCAGGGGAGAGGGACAGAGACAGCAGGGGAGAGGGACAGCAGGGGAGAGGGACAGAGACAGCAGGGGAGAGGGGCAGAGACAGCAGGGGAGAGGGACAGAGACAGCAGGGGAGAGAGACAGAGACAGCAGGGGAGAGGGACAGAGACAGCAGGGGAGAGGGGCAGAGACAGCAGGGGAGAGGGGCAGAGACAGCAGGGGAGAGGGACAGCAGGGGAGAGGGACAGAGACAGCAGGGGAGAGGGACAGAGACAGCAGGGGAGAGGGACAGCAGGGGAGAGGGACAGAGACAGCAGGGGAGAGGGGCAGAGAGCAGGGGAGAGGGACAGCAGGGGAGAGGGACAGAGACAGCAGGGGAGAGGGGCAGAGACAGCAGGGGAGAGGGGCAGCAGGGGAGAGGGACAGAGACAGCAGGGGAGAGGGGCAGAGACAGCAGGGGAGAGGGGCAGCAGGGGGAGAGGGACAGAGACAGCAGGGGGAGAGGGGCAGAGACAGCAGGGGAGAGGGACAGCAGGGGGAGAGGGACAGAGACAGCAGGGGAGAGGGGCAGAGACAGCAGGGGAGAGGGACAGCAGGGGAGAGGGACAGAGACAGCAGGGGAGAGGGGCAGAGACAGCAGGGGAGAGGGACAGCAGGGGAGAGGGACAGAGACAGCAGGGGAGAGGGACAGCAGGGGAGAGGGACAGAGACAGCAGGGGAGAGGGGCAGAGACAGCAGGGGAGAGGGACAGCAGGGGAGAGGGGCAGAGACAGCAGGGGAGAGGGACAGAGACAGCAGGGGAGAGGGACAGAGACAGCAGGGGAGAGGGGCAGAGACAGCAGGGGAGAGGGGCAGAGACAGCAGGGGAGAGGGACAGAGACAGCAGGGGAGAGGGACAGCAGGGGAGAGGGGCAGAGACAGCAGGGGAGAGGGACAGAGACAGCAGGGGAGAGGGACAGCAGGGGAGAGGGACAGAGACAGCAGGGGAGAGGGACAGCAGGGGAGAGGGGCAGAGACAGCAGGGGAGAGGGACAGAGACAGCAGGGGAGAGGGACAGAGACAGCAGGGGAGAGGGGCAGAGACAGCAGGGAGAGGGGCAGAGACAGCAGGGGAGAGGGGCAGAGACAGCAGGGGAGAGGGGCAGAGACAGCAGGGGAGAGGGGCAGAGACAGCAGGGGGAGAGGGCAGAGACAGCAGGGGAGAGGGGCAGAGACAGCAGGGGAGAGGGGCAGAGACAGCAGGGGAGAGGGGCAGAGACAGCAGGGAGAGGGGACAGAGACAGCAGGGGAGAGGGACAGAGACAGCAGGGGAGAGGGACAGAGACAGCAGGGGAGAGGGACAGAGACAGCAGGGGAGAGGGACAGAGACAGCAGGGGAGAGGGACAGAGACAGCAGGGGACAGAGACAGAGACAGCAGGGGACAGGGGCAGAGACAGCAGGGGAGAGGGGCAGAGACAGCAGGGGAGAGGGGCAGAGACAGCAGGGGAGAGGGGCAGAGACAGCAGGGGAGAGGGCAGAGACAGCAGGGGGAGAGGGACAGAGACAGCAGGGGAGAGGGACAGAGACAGCAGGGGAGAGGGACAGAGACAGCAGGGGAGAGGGGCAGAGACAGCAGGGGAGAGGGGCAGAGACAGCAGGGGAGAGGGGCAGAGACAGCAGGGGAGAGGGCAGAGACAGCAGGGGAGAGGGACAGAGACAGCAGGGGAGAGGGGCAGAGACAGCAGGGGAGAGGGCAGAGACAGCAAGGGGAGAGGGGCAGAGACAGCAAGGGAGAGGGGCAGAGACAGCAGGGGAGCGGGACAGAGACAGCAGGGGAGCGGGACAGAGACAGCAGGGGAGAGGGGCAGAGACAGCAGGGGAGAGGGACAGCACGGGAGAGGGACAGCAGGGGAGAGGGACAGCAGGGGAGAGGGACAGCAGGGGAGAGGGGCAGAGACAGCAGGGGAGAGGGACAGAGACAGCAGGGGAGAGGGACAGAGACAGCAGGGGAGAGGGGCAGAGACAGCAGGGGAGAGGGGCAGAGACAGCAGGGGAGAGGGGCAGAGACAGCAAGGGAGAGGGGCAGAGACAGCAAGGGGAGAGGGGCAGAGACAGCAGGGGAGAGGGACAGCAGGGGAGAGGGGCAGAGACAGCAGGGGAGAGGGACAGAGAAGAGCTCAGTTACATTCAACGTGGCACCGTCATTGGATGCCACCTTTCCAACAAGTCAGTTCTTCAGATTTCAACTGTAAGTGCTGTTGTGAAGTGGAAACATCTAGGAGCAACGGCTCAGCTGCGAAGTGGTAGGCCACACAAGCTCACAGAACGGGACCGCCGAGTGCTGAAGCACGTAAAAATCGTCTGTCCTCGGTTGCAACACTCACTACCAAGTTCCAAACTGCCTCTGGAAGCAACATCAGCACAAGAACTGTTCGTCAGGAGCATCATGAAAAGCCTTAGATCACCATGCGCAATGCCAAGCGTCGGCTGGAGTGGTGTAAAGCTCGCCGCCATTGGACTCTGGAGCAGTGGAAACGTGTTCTCTGGAGTGATGAATCGCGCTTCACCATCTGGCAGTCCAACAGACGAATCTGGGTTTGGCGGATGTCAGGAGAACGCTACCTGTCCGAATAAGTAGTGCCAACTGTAAAGTTTGGTGGAGGAGGAATAATGGTCTGGGGCTGTTTTTCATGGTTCGGGCTAGGCCCCTTAGTTCCAGTGAAGGGAAATCTTAAAGCTACAGCATACAATGACATTCTAGACAATTCTGTGCTGCCAACTTTGTGGCAACAGTTTGGGCAATGCCCCTGTGCACAAAGCGAGGTCCATACAGAAATTGTTTGTCGAGATCGGTGTGGAAGAACTTGACTGACCTGCACAGAGCCCTGACCTCAACCCCATCGAACACCTTTGGGATGAATTGGAACGCAGACTGCGAGCATCCCATAAACACAATATCACAGCAGAGATTACTGCTAGACCTGCATTGCTTTTAATATTTCTCGTATCGGCCAGGTTTCGTGATATTCACACTAATAATAACGCATCGCTCATCTGGCATCGATGATTTGAGATAGATTTGTTACCAGCGTTCAGCTGATGATACATTGTAGCAGGCAGCATAATACTGAATGATACATTGTAGCAGGCAGCATAATACATTGTAGCCAGCCTAGCACCAAAGGGTTAATGTTAACGCGCGTAAATATCTTCTTCTGATTTGAAACGCCTGTTTGCAATAAGTGATCGAAAAAGAAAGTGATCAACCAGTGACGGATGATTGTCTTGCATTGGGCCATTAAACGTACAAAGGACATCGGAACAACATTTAAATAAAGCAAAAGACGTGGCAGACTTCCATTATTATCGACGGGCTAAACTGATGACCAGCGCTTGGTGACACATTTGAGCGAATAGAATGGTTTCAAATACACATGCTGTCAAAATCTTCAAGCATTTTACAGTGAAAATCTAGACAGCAACCCAGCACTGAAATGTCTATCAACGGGCAGTTATTCAAAGTGCCTGGCTGGAGGGCACCGGGCTATGGTCAGCTACGACTGTCAGAGGGGAGCTGGGCTCGTCATTTTCTAAAGGCTTTTTTTAACATCACCAAAGCATTAAAGAATAAACACACGAATAAAGGACGATTGTACGATCTGGTTTAACGGCGGGACAAGCTAAAAAGGATGTAGATTGAAAGCTGTACCCTCGCTACTGTCTGGTGTAGAACCCACTGTTCTACTGTTCTGCGGTCCGGTGTAGAACCCACTGTTCTGCTGTCCGGTCCGGTGTAGAACCCACTGTTCTGCTGTCCTGCCTCGCCACAACAATGCTACTGTAGCCACACATGATACAACTGGAAAACCTTTATGAAAATACAACTAAATCATCCAAACACACCTTCATAATTAAATGACTATATCGTTGACAAAAATATTTTTGTGCTATTAACAAAATTGTCACAACCGAGTCATCTATTTTTAACTCCGCCTTCTTCAAGCGGTCTGCTCTTGTGGCAATTCAGATGTCGACAAAAGAATGTGCAACGTTAACTGTCAAACGCAAAGATTACCCTACAAAATACAACGTGGACGGACAAAATAAAACAACCCAATAGATTCAAACAATTACCTTCCGTGAAACCAGTCCTTGCATGCATCACATTCGATCATAAACTGGGTAACGTCGTACGGTAATCTGCAGATGCAATATACTGGTACAGTCGCCATGTTAGATCATTGACAACAACGTTGGATAGGAGGGAGAGCCGGAGCAGGAACTCCACTGCAACAAAATGTAATATGAAGATCTTCCACAAGCCGAAGATAGCCAGTTCCGCTGGACATGAAATTAAATCCAAAAGTCCATCATCCGCTGATGTTGCATTGAGTTGGTTATCGTGCTGATTTAGCGCAGAGGTCGAGCATGTTCCTGAAGTGCTTCATTGTTTTCCTTCCCCCTGGTGCCTGTAGTATCCAGCAGCTCGTAGATAAAATGTATCCTTGTTGCATTGTAACATCTGTTACGTCAGCGTTCGTCCTCGATGGCTCGCATCAGATGAATGAATGTCATTAACGGGGCAGCCGTTTCAGCGGGGATCCCGGGAAGTTCCAAACCGTTGGTTGTCGGTAGAAATAGAGCAACCGGAATCGACCAATTAACCGATTCTTTACCTGATCAAATACAGATTGTGTCCGTATCACCGCGAGACATGATGATGAGATGACGCCAACAGTTATGATTAAAATATTATATTACCTACATTTCTCTTTATCATATCAATCTGTTATATTTATTAACATTATATTATTTAATCAAAATGAATATCACATCTACTCAGTGCTTGACTTGAGATGAAAGCAGTGCAGGAGCTGTCTTTTTCCAAGTCCGTCCATTAGACTATGTTCACTGAAATTCAAAAATGACATTATGCTATAGAGACCTCCTGATTATACACGACTTTACCACATTTTCATGACTATTGTTATAGCCTAAAAGTAAGCATTATTGACACTGGAAGGCTGCTGTGTCTGATCCCATGCAGACCAACCATCTCCTGCCATTGTGCCCTTGATCAAGGCACTTAACCCCCCACAAAGTAGAAATGCACTAGACTACTGCCATAACCCCTCACACTAGACCACTAAAACACTGTTTCCCCTGCCATAACCCCTCACACTAGACTACTGCTACACTGTTTCCCCTGCCATAACCCCTCACACTAGACTACTGCAACACTGTTTCCCCTGCCATAACCCCTCACACTAGACTACTGCCATAACCCCTCACACTAGACTACTGCCATAACCCCTCACACTAGACTACTGCAAAAACCCCTCACACTAGACTACAGCAACACCTGCCATAACCCCACACACTAGACTACTGCCATAACCCCTCACACTAGACTACTGCCATAACCCCTCACACTAGACTACTGCCAAACCCTCACACTAGACTACTGCCATAACCCCTACACTAGACTACTGCCATAACCCCTCACACTAGACTACTGCCATAACCCCTCACACTAGACTACTGCCATAACCCCTCACACTAGACTACTGCCATAACCCCTCACACTAGACTACTGCAACACTGTTTCCCCCTGCCATAACCCCACACACTAGACTACTGCCATAACCCCTCACACTAGACTACTGCCATAACCCCTCACACTAGACTACTGCCATAACCCCTCACACTAGACTACTGCCATAACCCCTCACACTAGACTACTGCCATAACCCCACACTAGACTACTGCCATAACCCCTCACACTAGACTACTGCCATAACCCCTCACGCTAGACTACTGCAACACTGTTTCCCCTGACATAACCCTCACACTAGACTACTGCTAGACTGTTTCCCCTGCCATAACCCCTCACGCTAGACTACTGCCATAACCCCTCACACTAGACTACTGCCATAACCCCTCACACTAGACTACTGCCATAACCCCTCACACTAGACTACTGCCATAACCCCTCACACTAGACTACTGCCATAACCCCTCACACTAGACTACTGCAACACTGTTTCCCCTGCCATAACCCCTCACACTAGACTACTGCCACACTGTTTCCCCTGCCATAACCCCTCACACTAGACTACTGCCATAACCCTCACACTAGACTACTGCCATAACCCCTCACACTAGACTACTGCCATAACCCCTCACACTAGACTACTGCCATAACCCCCTCACACTAGACTACTGCCATAACCCCTCACACTAGACTACTGCCATAACCCCTCACACTAGACTACTGCCATAACCCCTCACACTAGACTACTGCCATAACCCCTCACACTAGACTACTGCCATAACCCTCACACTAGACTACTGCCATAACCCTCACACTAGACTACTGCCATAACCCCTCACACTAGACTACTGCCATAACCCCTCACACTAGACTACTGCCATAACCCCTCACACTAGACTACTGCCATAACCCCTCACATTAGACTACTGCCATAACCCCTCACACTAGACTACTGCAACACTGTTTTCCCCTGACATAACCCCTCACACTAGACTACTGCAACACTGTTTCCCCTGCCATAACCCCTCACACTAGACTACTGCCATAAACCCTCACACTAGACTACTGCCATAACCCCTCACACTAGACTACTGCCATAACCCCTCACACTAGACTACTGCAACACTGTTTCCCCTGACATAACCCCACACACTAGACTACTGCCATAACCCCTCACACTAGACTACTGCCATAACCCCTCACACTAGACTACTGCCATAACCCCTCACACTAGACTACTGCCATAACCCCTCACACTAGACTACTGCCATAACCCCTCACACTAGACTACTGCCATAAACCCTCACACTAGACTACGCCACTGCCATAACCCCCTCACACTAGACTACTGCCATAACCCCTCACACTAGACTACTGCCACAACCCTCACACTAGACTACTGCCATAACCCCTCACACTAGACTACTGCAACACTGTTTCCCCTGCCATAACCCCACACACTAGACTACTGCCATAACCCCTCACACTAGACTACTGCCATATCCCTCACACTAGACTACTGCCATAACCCCTCACACTAGACTACTGCCATAACCCCTCACACTAGACTACTGCCATAACCCCTCACACTAGACTACTGCCATAACCCCACACACTAGACTACTGCCATAACCCCTCACGCTAGACTACTGCAACACTGTTTCCCCTGACATAACCCCTCACACTAGACTACTGCTAGACTGTTTCCCCTGCCATAACCCCTCACGCTAGACTACTGCCATAACCCCTCACGCTAGACTACTGCAACACTGTTTCTCCTGCCATAAACCCCTCACACTAGACTACTGCCATAACCCCTCACACTAGACTACTGCCATAACCCCTCACACTAGACTACTGCCATAACCCCTCACACTAGACTACTGCCATAATCCCTCACACTAGACTACTGCCATAACCCCTCACACTAGACTACTGCCATAACCCCTCCCACTAGACTACTGCCATAACCCCTCACACTAGACTACTGCCATAACCCCTCACACTAGACTACTGCCATAACCCCTCACACTAGACTACTGCCACACTGTTTCCCCTGCCATAACCCCTCACACTAGACTACTGCCATAACCCCTCACACTAGACTACTGCCATAACCCCTCACGC
Organism: Coregonus clupeaformis; assembly: GCF_020615455.1. NCBI lineage: Eukaryota > Metazoa > Chordata > Actinopteri > Salmoniformes > Salmonidae > Coregonus > Coregonus clupeaformis. Next base: position 243,946 of record NW_025534157.1, read on the forward strand.
TAGACTACTGCAACACTGTTTCCGCTGACATAACCCCTCACACTAGACTACTGCCATAACCCCTCACACTAGACTACTGCCATAACCCCTCACGCTAGACTACTGCCACACTGTTTCCCCTGCCATAACCCCTCACACTAGACTACTGCCATAACCCCTCACACTAGACTACTGCAACACTGTTTCTCCTGCCATAACCCCTCACACTAGACTACTGCCATAACCCCTCACACTAGACTACTGCCATAACCCCTCACACTAGACTACTGCCATAACCCCTCACACTAGACTACTGCCATAATCCCTCACACTAGACTACTGCCATAACCCCTCACACTAGACTACTGCCATAACCCCTCCCACTAGACTACAGCCATAACCCCTCCCACTAGACTACTGCCATAACCCCTCACACTAGAATACTGCCATAACCCCTCACACTAGACTACTGCCACACTGTTTCCCCTGCCATATCCCCTCCCACTAGACTACTGCCATAACCCCTCACACTAGACTACTGCCATAACCCCTCACACTAGACTACTGCCACACTGTTTCCCCTGCCATAACCCCTCCCACTAGACTACTGCCATAACCCCTCACACTAGACTACTGCCATAACCCCTCACGCTAGACTACTGCAACACTGTTTCCCCTGACATAACCCCTCACTCTAGACTACTGCCATAACCCTCACACTAGACTACTGCCATAACCCCTCACGCTAGACTACTGCAACACTGTTTCCCTGCCATAACCCCTCACACTAGACTACTGCCACACTGTTTCCCCTGCCATAACCCCTCACACTAGACTACTGCCATAACCCCTCACACTAGACTACTGCTACACTGTTTCCCCTGCCATAACCCCTCACACTAGACTACTGCTAGACTGTTTCCCCTGCCATAACCCCTCACGCTAGACTACTGCCATAAACACCTCACACTAGACTACTTCAACACTGTTTCCCCTGCCATAACCCCCTCACACTAGACTACTGCAACACTGTTCCTGACATAACCCCTCACACTAGACTACTGCCATAACCCTCACACTAGACTACTGCCATAACCCCTCACACTAGACTACTGCCATAACCCCTCACACTAGACTACTGCCATAACCCCTCACACTAGACTACTGCCATAACCCCTCACACCAGACTACTGCCATAACCCCTCACACTAGACTACTGCCATAACCCCTCACACTAGACTACTGCCATAACCCCCCACACTAGACTACTGCCATATCCCCTCACACCAGACTACTGCCATAACCCCTCACACTAGACTACTGCCATAACCCCTCACACTAGACTACTGCCACACTGTTTCCCCTGCCATAACCCCTCACGCTAGACTACTGCCATAACCCCTCACACTAGACTACTGCCATAACCCCTCACACTAGACTACTGCCACACTGTTTCCCCTGCCATAACCCCTCACACTAGACTACTGCCATAACCCCTCACACTAGACTACTGCCATAACCCCTCATGCTAGACTACTGCCATAACCCCTCACACTAGACTACTGCCACACTGTTTCCCCTGCCATAACCCCTCACGCTAGACTACTGCCATAAACACCTCACACTAGACTACTGCAACACTGTTTCCCCTGCCATAACCCCTCACACTAGACTACTGCCACACTGTTTCCCCTGACATAACCCCTCACACTAGACTACTGCAACACTGTTTCCCCTGCCATAACCCCTCACACTAGACTACTGCCATAACCCCTCACACTAGACTACTGCCATAACCCCTCACACTAGACTACTGCCATAACCCCTCACACTAGACTACTGCCATAACCCCTCACAATAGACTACTGCCATAACCCCTCACACTAGACTACTGCAACACTGTTTCCCCTGCCATAACCCCACACACTAGACTACTGCCATAAACCCACACACTAGACTACTGCCATAACCCCTCACACTACACTACTGCCATAACCCCTCACACTAGACTACTGCCATATCCCCTCACACCAGACTACTGCCATAACCCCTCACACTAGACTACTGCCATAACCCCTCACACTAGACTACTGCCATAACCCCACACACTAGACTACTGCTACACTGTTTCCCCTGCCATAACCCCACACACTAGACTACTGCAACACTGTTTCCCCTGACATAACCCCTCACACTAGACTACTGCCATAACCCCTCACACTAGACTACTGCTACACTGTTTCCCCTGCCATAACCCCTCACACTAGACTACTGCTACACTGTTTCCCCTGCCATAACCCCTCACACTAGACTACTGCCATAACCCCTCACACTAGACTACTGCCATAACCCCTCACACTAGACTACTGCCATAACCCCTCACACTAGACTACCGCAACACTGTTTCCCCTGCCATAACCCCTCACACTAGACTACTGCCATAACCCCTCACACTAGACTACTGCCATAACCCCTCACACTAGACTACTGCAACACTGTTTCCCCTGCCATAACCCCTCACACTAGACTACTGTCACAACCCCTCACATTAGACTACTGCCATAACCCCTCACACTAGACTACTGCCATAACCCCTCACACTAGACTACTGCCATAACCCCTCACACTAGACTACTGCCATAACCCCTCACACTAGACTACTGCCATAACCCCTCGTGCTAGACTACTGCCATAACCCCTCACACTAGACTACTGCCACACTGTTTCCCCTGCCATAACCCCTCACGCTAGACTACTGCCATAAACACCTCACACTAGACTACTTCAACACTGTTTCCCCTGCCATAACCCCTCACACTAGACTACTGCCACACTGTTTCCCCTGCCATAACCCCTCACACTAGACTACTGCAACACTGTTTCCCCTGCCATAACCCCTCACACTAGACTACTGCCATAACCCCTCACACTAGACTACTGCCATAACCCCTCACACTAGACTACTGCCATAACCCCTCACACTAGACTACTGCCATAACCCCTCACAATAGACTACTGCCATAACCCCTCACACTAGACTACTGCAACACTGTTTCCCCTGCCATAACCCCACACACTAGACTACTGCCATAAACCCACACACTAGACTACTGCCATAACCCCTCACACTACACTACTGCCATAACCCCTCACACTAGACTACTGCCATATCCCCTCACACCAGACTACTGCCATAACCCCTCACACTAGACTACTGCCATAACCCCTCACACTAGACTACTGCCATAACCCCACACACTAGACTACTGCTACACTGTTTCCTGCCATAACCCCCACACACTAGACTACTGCAACACTGTTTCCCCTGACATAACCCCTCACACTAGACTACTGCCATAACCCCTCACACTAGACTACTGCTACACTGTTTCCCCTGCCATAACCCCTCACACTAGACTACTGCTACACTGTTTCCCTGCCATAACCCCTCACACTAGACTACTGCCATAACCCCTCACACTAGACTACTGCCATAACCCCTCACACTAGACTACTGCCATAACCCTCACACTAGACTACCGCAACACTGTTTCCCCTGCCATAACCCCTCACACTAGACTACTGCCATAACCCCTCACACTAGACTACTGCCATAACCCCTCACACTAGACTACTGCAACACTGTTTCCCCTGCCATAACCCCTCACACTAGACTACTGTCATAACCCCTCACATTAGACTACTGCCATAACCCCTCACACTAGACTACTGCCATAACCCCTCACACTAGACTACTGCCATAACCCCTCACACTAGACTACTGCCATAACCCCTCACACCAGACTACTGCCATAACCCCTCACACTAGACTACTGCCATAACCCCTCACACTAGACTACTGCCATAACCCCACACACTAGACTACTGCTACACTGTTTCCCCTGCCATAACCCCACACACTAGACTACTGCAACGCCCTGACATAACCCCTCACACTAGACTACTGCCATAACCCCTCACACTAGACTACTGCTACACTGTTTCCCCTGCCATAACCCCTCACACTAGACTACTGCCATAACCCCTCACACTAGACTACTGCCATAACCCCTCACACTAGACTACTGCCAAAACCCCTCACATTAGACTACTGCCATAACCCCTCACACTAGACTACTGCCATAACCCCTCACACTAGACTACTGCCACACTGTTTCCCCTGACATAACCCCTCACACTAGACTACTGCTAGACTGTTTCCCCTGCCATAACCCCTCCCACTAGACTACTGCAACACTGTTTCCCCTGACACAACCCCTCACATTGGTGCCACAAAAGAGAGAAGATGATGATATACATTTTCGCAGAAAAAAATGTGTGCTGTTTTTGGATATTGATTAGCGATTGTGAAGGACGCACAGAAATTCCTAAATGTGTAGAGGTTTTAGTTCTGATTATTTGGTTGCAATATGTGATCTAGCTTCATAAGCTGTTTATTGATTGGGACTTAAATAGTGTGAGGAGACAAACAGGACAATTATTTGTCCAAACAGGACAATTTGGCTGATTTCTTTTGATTTTGGTGCATTCACCTTATAGCCAGTGGGAGTTCAAGTGTCTCCGGAAGGTGGTGAGTGACTCCGCTGTCCTGGCGTCGCGAGGGAGCTTGTTCCACCATTGGGGTGCCAGAGCAGCGAACAGTTTTGACTGGGCTGAGCGGGAACTGTGCTTCTTCAGAGGTAGGGGGGCCAGCAGGCCAGAGGTGGATGAACGCAATGCCCTCGTTTGGGTGTAGGGACTGATCAGAGCCTGAAGGTACCGAGGTGCCATTCCCCTCACAGCTCCATAGGCAAGCACCATGGTCTTGTAGCAGATGCGAGCTTCAACTGGAAGCCAGTGGAGTGTGCGGAGGAGCGGGGTGATGTGAGAGAACTTGGGAAGGTTGAACACCAGACGGGCTGCGGAATTCTGGATGAGTTGTAGGGGTTTAATGGCACAGGCAGGGAGCCCAGCCAACAGCGAGTTGCAGTAATCCAGACGGGAGATGACAAGTGCCTGGATTAGGACCTGTGCTGCTTCCTGTGTAAGGCAGGGTCGTACTCTCCGAATGTTGTAGAGCATGAACCTACAGGATCGGGTCACCGCCTTGATGTTAGCGGAGAACGACAGGGTGTTGTCCAGGGTCACGCCAAGGCTCTTTGCACTCTGGGAGGAGGACACAACGGAGTTGTCAATCGTGATGGCGAGATCATGGAACGGGCAGAGTTTCCCCGGGTGGAAGAGCAGCTCTGTCTTGCCGAGGTTCAGCTTGGGGTGGTGATCCATCATCCACACTGATATGTCTGCCAGACATGCAGAGATGCGATTCGCCACCTGGTTATCAGAAGGGGGAAAGGAGAAGATTAGTTGTGTGTCGTCTGCGTAGCAATGATAGGAGAGGCCATGTGAGGATATGACAGAGCCAAGTGACTTGGTGTATAGCGAGAATAGGAGAGGGCCTAGAACTGAGCCCTGGGGGACACCAGTGGTGAGAGCACGTGGTGCGGAGACAGATTCTCGCCATGCCACTTGGTAGGAGCGACCTGTCAGATAGGACGCAATCCAAGAGTGAGCCGCACCGGAGATGCCCAACTCGGAGAGGGTGGAGAGGAGGATCTGATGGTTCACAGTATCAAAGGCAGCAGACAGGTCTAGAAGGACAAGAGCAGAGGAGAGAGTGTTAGCTTTAGCAGTGCGGAGAGCCTCCGTGACACAGAGAAGAGCAGTCTCAGTTGAATGACCAGTCTTGAAACCTGACTGGTTTGGATCAAGAAGGTCATTCTGAGAGAGATAGCAAGAGAGTTGGCTAAAGACGGCACGCTCAAGAGTTTTGGAGAGAAAAGAAAGAAGGGATAATGGTCTGTAGTTGTTAAAATCGGAGGAATTGAGTGTAGGTTTTTTGAGAAGGGGTGCAACTCTCGCTCTCTTGAAGACGGAAGGGACATAGCCAGCAGTCAAGGATGAGTTGATGAGCGAGGTGAGGTAAGGGAGAAGGTCACCGGAGATGGTCTGGAGAAGAGAGGAGGGGATAGGGTCAAGCGGGCAGGTTGTTGGGCGGCCGGCCGTCACAAGTCGCAAGATTTCATCTGGAGAGAGAGGGGAGAAAGAAGTCAAAGCATAGGATAGGGCAGTGTGAGCAGAACCAGCAGTGTCATTTGACTTAACAGACGAGGATCGGATGTCGTCAACCTTCTTTTCAAAATGGTTGACGAAGTCATCCACAGAGGGGGGGGGGGGGAGGATTCAGCAGGGAGGAGAAGGTGGCAAAGAGCTTCCTAGGGTTAGAGGCAGATGCTCGGAATTTAGAGTGTTAGAAAGTGGCTTTAGCAGCAGAAACAGAGGAAGAAAATGTAGAGAGGAGGGAGTGGAAAGATGCTAGGTCCGCAGGGAGTCGTTTTCCTGCATTTCCGCTCGGCTGCCCGGACCCCTGTTCTGTGAGCTCGCAATGAGTCGTCAAGCCACGGAGCAGGAGGGGAGGACCGAGCCGGCCGGGAGGATAGGGGACATAGAGAGTCAAAGGATGCAGAAAGGGAGGAGAGGAGGGTTGAGGAGGCAGAATCAGGAGATTGGAGGGAGAAGGCTTGAGCAGAGGGAAGAGATGATAGGATGGAAGAGGAGAGAGTAGCGGGAGAGAGAGAGTGAAGGTTGCGACGGCGCATTACCATCTGTGTAGGGGCAGAGTGAGTGGTGTTGGAGGAGAGCGAGAGAGAAAAGGATACAAAGTAGTGTTCGGAGGCTTGGAGGGGAGTTGCAGTGAGATTAGTAGAACAACAGCATCTAGTAAAGATGAGGTCAAGCGTATTGCCTGCCTTGTGAGTAGGGGGGGACGGTGAGAGGGTGAGGTCAAAAGAGGAGAGGAGTGGAAAGAAGGAGGCAGAGAGAAATGAGTCAAAGTTATCAAAGGTGTTTCTTCCATTTGCGAATAATCTCACCAACTGTTGTCACCTTCTCACGAAGCTGCTTGGCCTACAATCGGGTCCCTGACATCCTTGGAGAGCTCTTTGGTCTTGGTCATGGTGGAGAGTTTGGAATCTGATTGATTGATTGCTTCTGTGGACAGGTGTCTTTTATACAGGTAACAAACTGAGATTAGGAGCACTCCCTTTAAGAGTGTGCTCCTAATCTCAGCTCGTTACCTGTATAAAAGACACCTGGGAGCCAGAAATCTTTCTTTCTGATTGAGAGGGGGTCAAATACTTATTTCCCTCATTAAAATGCAAATCAACTTATAACATTTTTGACATGTGTTTTTCTGGATTTTGTTGTTGTTATTTTGTCTCTCACTGTTCAAATAAACCTACCATAAAAATTATATACTAATCATGTCTTTGTCAGTGGACAAACGTACAAAATCAGCAGGTGATCAAATACTTTTTTCCCTCACTGTATATTATATTAGAGATATAATACAGGTTATCGACAGGTATTATATATATATATATATATATATATATATATATATATATATTAGTATTAGACATATAATACAGGTTATCGACAGGTATTATTATATATATATATATTATACAGGTATTATTATTATTATATATATATATATATATATATTATATTAGACATATAATACAGGTTATCGACAGGTATTATTATATATATATATTGCATGACATAAGTATTTGATCACCTACCAACCAGTAAGAATTCCGGCTCTCACAGACCTGTTAGTTTTTCTTTAAGAAGCCCTCCTGTTCTCCACTCATTACATGTATTAACTGCACCTGTTTGAACTCGTTACCTGTATAAAAGACACCTGTCCACACACTCAATCAAACAGACTCCAACCTCTCCACAATGGCCAAGACCAGAGAGCTGTGTAAGGACATCAGGGATAAAATTGTAGACCTGCACAAGGCTGGGATGGGCTACAGGACAATAGGCAAGCAGCTTGGTGAGAAGGCAACAACTGTTGGCGCAATTATTACAAAATGGAAGAAGTTCAAGATGACGGTCAATCACCCTCAGTCTGGGGCTCCATGCAAGATCTCTTCTCGTGGGGCATCAATGATCATGAGGAAGGTGAGGGATCAGCCCAGAACTACACGGCAGGACCTGTTCAATGACCTGAAGATAGCTGGGACCACAGTCTCAAAGAAAACCATTAGTAACACACTACACCGTCATGGATTAAAATCCTGCAGCGCATGCAAGGTCCCCCTGCTCAAGCCAGCGCATGTCCAGGCCCATCTGAAGTTTGCCAATGACCATCTGGATGATCCAGAGGAGGAATGGGAGAAGGTCATGTGGTCTGATGAGACAAAAATATAGCTTTTTGGTCTAACACACACCGTGTTTGGAGGAAGAAGAAGGATGAGTACAACCCCAAGAACACCATCCCAACCGTGAAGCATGGAGGTGGAAACATCATTCTTTGGGGATGCTTTTCTGCAAAGGGGACAGGACGACTGCACCATATTGAGGGGAGGATGGATGGGGCCATGTATCGCAAGATCTTTGCCAACAACCTCCTTCCCTCAGTAAGAGCATTGAAGATGGGTCGTGGCTGGGTCTTCCAGCATGACAACGACCCGAAACACACAGCCAGGGCAACTAAGGAGTGGCTCCGTAAGAAGCATCTCAAGGTCCTGGAGTGGCCTAGCCAGTCTCCAGGCCTGAACCCAATAGAAAATCTTTGGAGGGAGCTGAAAGTCCGTATTGCCCAGCGACAGCCTCGAAACCTGAAGGATCTGGAGAAGGTCTGTATGGAGGAGTGGGCCAAAATCCCTGCTGCAGTGTGTGCAAACCTGGTCAAGACCTACAGGAAACGTATGATCTCTGTAATTGCAAACAAAGGTTTCTGTACCAAATATTAAGTTCTGCTTTTCTGATGTATCAAATACTTATGTCATGCAATAAAATGCAAATTAATTACTTTAAAATCATACAATGTGATTTTCTGGTTTTTTGTTTTAGATTCCGTCTCTCACAGTTGAAGTGTACCTATGATAAAAATTACAGGCCTCTACATGCTTTGTAAGTAGGAAAACCTGCAAAATCGGCAGTGTATCAAGTACTTGTTCTCCCCACTGTATATTATATTAGACATATAATACAGGTTATTGACAGGTATTATATATATATATATATATATATATATATATATATATATATATTGTATTAGACATATTCACCTAAAATGTAAGCAAAGATAATAAAGCGGTTTGGCCACTGAGAGGAGATCAGGCTCTTCCCATTGGCCACTGAGAGGTGATCAGGCTCTTCCCATTGGCCACTTCATGCATCAGGAACTGAGAGGTGATCAGGCTCTTCCCATTGGCCACTTCATGCATCAGGAACTGAGAGGTGATCAGGCTCTTCCCATTGTGGCTCAGCTTCAGGGCATGAGCAGAGATGTATTAGAGGATGTTACACAGTGTGTAGTCCGTGTCGAATGCCACCAGGTCGTGGAACCCGTTCTCCCTGCACAGAGATATCACATCCATACTCTGGAACACCTGGAGACATGACATAAGACACTGACTGTACAAAACATTATGAACACCTGATCTTCCCCTGACATGGACTGACCAGGTGAATGCTGTGATCCCTTGTTGATGTCACTTGTTAAATCCACTTCAATCAGTGTAGATGAAGGGGAGGAGACAGGTTAAAGAAGGATTTTTAAGCTTTGAGACAATTGAGACATGGATTGTGTATGTGTGCCATTCAGAGGGTGAATGGACAAGACAACAGATTGAAGAGCCTTTGAACGGGGTATGGTAGTAGGTGCCAGGAGGACAGCCAATCACAGAGGCACCCTTTAGTAGCGCTGCATGGGTGTGATTTCCACCTCCGTCGCTCACTGAACAGGATACCAATGAAACTCCTGTTATGGACTGTCTCACCTAACATTGGATACCAATGAAACTCCTGTTATGGACTGTCTCACCTAACATTGATTGAGACGCTGCACTAAACTTGTGTATATTTGATGGGTCGGGTGGAGTACATTTTCACATTTTAGTCATTTAGCAGACGCTCTTATCCAGAGCGACTTACAGTTAGTGAGTGCATACATTTTTTCATACTGGCCCCCCGTGGGAATCGAACCCACAACCCTGGCGTTGCAAGCGCCATGCTCTACCAACTGAGCTACAGGAGGCATCATATTCTCTATTCAGTGTCAACCTCAAAGTGAACTCATGTGGATTCTTTGCACTTTCACTGGCCATGATGAAATACATGACTAACTACTACTTTTCTATACAGCCCTCCTTGATGAATAACTGAATGAATGAGAAAAATGGAGACTGCAGTAGATGAATGCATATTTTATCTAGTTGTTATACTGATTGGATAGTACTTGGGTGTCCACTGTGATCGTTATGAAAGTGACATTTTAATTCCTGGGTTTTTAGCTAGTTAGGTAAAGTCGTGCAAAATGTCTATCTGACATTGCATCAACTTTCGGTAAATTCACAGATTGCAATGTTAAACATGATGTGTTTGTGTCGAGGACATTTTTTGGAAAACCCTTATCCAAGTTCTCAATTGATAGTTTTTCACTTGCCTGGTTAGTTAGCATGGCTAGCAATCATCAAAGTTCAGTAAAGCAAGGTTACCTAGATTGTGGACAAGTTCAGAGAAGTCTTGGTAGCTGCTAACTTAGTTGTTGACAGCTCGGTAGTTAGCCAGATGATAACCATAACAATCACTAGTTAGCATGCTAAACTAGTCAGCCAGCTAGCTAGCTATACTGGAGGAAAAGTACTGAGCGGCCGGCTAGCTAACTTAAGCCGATGTGGAACCTGAGTAGGGCCAGCCGGATGCATACCGGGGGGAGTAACCAGACCATCGGTGGAGGTGTCCCTTTATTCTGGATGTGGCTGATAATCTGCTGCGCCGTCTGTGTCTCGTTCACCTGTCGCTTGATGTGACGTTGGCCTTTCTTCATGGCATCATTGAAGCAAACCAGTAGCTCAATGTTGCCGTTGAAGCAGGCCTTGGTTCCTCTGCCCACCGCTCACCCAGTCGGTGTAGAAGCCCCCATAGAGCCGGTGGAGGCAGGTCTCCAGCAGCCGTAGCGGGCTCTGGGGTGGTCTCTGTCTGCCTCCTCCAACGAGACTGCCCCGGGCTAGCTTCTGGAGCCACCGGTATCAATCAATCAATCAATTTTATTTTATATAGCCCTTCTTACATCAGCTAATATCTCGAAGTGCTGTACAGAAACCCAGCCTAAAACCCCAAACAGCTAGTAATGCAGGTGTAGAAGCACGGTGGCTAGGAAAAACTCCCTAGAAAGGCAAAACCTAGGAAGAAACCTAGAGAGGAACCAGGCTATGAGGGGTGGCCAGTCCTCTTCTGGCTGTGCCGGGTGGAGATTATAACAGAACCATGCCAAGATGTTCAAAAATGTTCATAAGTGACAAGCATGGTCAAATAATAATCAGGAATAAATCTCAGTTGGCTTTTCATAGCCGATCATTTAGAGTTGAAAACAGCAGGTCTGGGACAGGTAGGGGTTTCGTAGCCGCAGGCAGAACAGTTGAAACTGGAATAGCAGCAAGGCCAGGCGGACTGGGGACAGCAAGGTGTCATCATGCCCGGTAGTCCTGACGTATGGTCCTAGGGCTCAGGTTCTCAGAGAGAAAGAGAGAACGAGAGAATTAGAGAGAGCATACTTAAATTCACACAGGACACTGGATAAGACAGGAGAAGTACTCCAGGTATAACCAACTAACCCCAGCCCCCCGACACATAAACTACTGCAGCATAAATACTGGAGGCTGAGACAGGAGCGGTCCGGAGACACTGTGGCCCCATCCGAAGAAACCCCGGACAGGGCCAAACAGGAAGGATATAACCCCACCCACTCGCGCCAAAGCACAGCCCCCGCACCACTAGAGGGATATCCCCAACCACCAACTTACAATCCTGAGACAAGGCCGAGTATAGCCCACAGAGGTCTCCACCACAGCACAAACCAAGGGGGCGCCAACCCAGACAGGAAGATCACGTCAGTAACTCAACCCACTCAAGTGACGCACCCCCCAGGGACGGCATGAAAGAGCACCAGCAAGCCAGTGACTCAGCCCCTGCAACAGGGTTAGAGGCAGAGAACCCCAGTGGAGAGGGGAACCGGCCCGGCAGAGACAGCAAGGGCTGTTCGCTGCTCCAGCCTTTCCGTTCACCTTCACACTCCTGGGCCAGACTACACTCAATCATATGACCTACTGAAGAGATAAGTCTTCAGTAAAGACTTAAAGGTTGAGACCGAGTCTGCGTCTCTCACATGGGTAGGCAGACTGTTCCATAAAAATGGAGATCTATAGGAGAAAGCCCTGCCTCCCGCTGTTTGCTTAGAAATTCTAGGGACAATTAGGAGGCTCATGCGTCTTGTGACCGTAGCGTACGTATTGGTATGTACGGCAGGACCAACTCGGAAAGATAGGTAGGAGCAAGCCCATGTAACGCTTTATAGGTTAACAGTAAAACCTTGAAATCAGCCCTTGCCTTAACAGGAAGCCAGTGTAGGGAAGCTAGCACTGGAGTAATATGATCAAATTTCTTGGTTCTAGTCAGGATTCTAGCAGCCGTATTTAGCACTAACTGAAGTTTATTTAGTGCTTTATCCGGGTAGCCGGAAAATAGAGCATTGCAGTAGTCTAATCTAGAAGTAACAAATGCATGGATTAATTTTTCTGCATCATTTTTGGACAGAAAATTTCTGATTTTTGCAATGTTACGTAGATGGAAAAAAGCTGTCCTTGAAACAGTCTTGATATGTTCGACAAAAGAGAGATCAGGGTCAAGAGTAACGCCTAGGTCCTTCACAGTTTTATTTGAGACGACTTTACAACCATCAAGATGAATTGTCAGATTTAACAGAAGATCTCTTTGTTTCTTGGGACCTAGAACAAGCATCTCTGTTTTGTCCGAGTTTAAAAGTAAAAAGTTTTCAGCCATCCACTTCCTTATGTCTGAAACACAGGCTTCTAGCGAGGGCAATTTTGGGGCTTCACCATGCTTCATTGAAATGTACAGCTGTGTGTCATCCGCATAGCAGTGAAAGTTAACATTATGTTTTCGAATAACATCCCCAAGAGGTAAAATATATAGTGAAAAACAATAGTGGTCCTAAACGGAACCTTGAGGAACACCGAAATGTACAGTTGATTTGTCGGAGGACAGACCATTCACAGAGACAAACTGATATCTTTCCGACAGGTAGGATCTAAACCAGGCCAGAACTTGTCCGTGTAGACCAATTTGGGTTTCCAGTCTCTCCAAAAGAATGTGGTGATCGATGGTGTCAAAGGCAGCACTAAGGTCTAGTAGCACGAGGACAGATGCAGAGCCTCGGTCTGACGCCATTAAAAGGTCATTTACCACCTTCACAAGTGCAGTCTCAGTGCTATGATGGGGTCTAAAACCAGACTGAAGCATTTCGTATACATTGTTTGTCTTCAGAAAGGCAGTGAAGTTGCTGCGCAACAGCTTTTTCTAAAATTTTTGAGAGGAATGGAAGATTCGATATAGGCCGATAGTTTTTTATATTTTCCGGTCAAGGTTTGGCTTTTTCAAGAGAGGCTTTATCACTGCCACTTTTAGTGAGTTTGGTACACATCCGGTGGATAGAGAGCTGTTTATTATGTTCAACATAGGAGGGCCAAGCACAGTGGAAGCAGCTCCTTCAGCAGTTTAGTAGGAATAGGATCCAGTATGCAGCTTGAAGGTTTAGAGGCCATGATTATTTTCATCATTGTGTCAAGAGATATAGTACTAAAACACTTAAGTGTCTCTCCCGATCCCAGGCCCCTCGCAGAGCTGTGCAGATCCAGGACAGCTAAGCCCTGGAGGAATACGCAGATTCAAAGAGGAGTCCGTAATTTGCTTTCTAATGGTCATGATCTTTTCCTCAAAGAAGTTCATGAATTTATCACTGCTGAAGTGAAAACCATCCTCTCTTGGGGAATGCTGCTTTTTAGTTAGCTTTGCAACAGTATCAAAAAGAAATTTTGGATTGTTCTTATTTTCCTCGATTAATTTGGAAAAGTAGGATGATCGAGCAGCAGTGAGGGCTCTTCTGTACTGCACGGTACTGTCTTTCCAAGCTAGTCGGAAGACTTCCAGTTTGGTGTGGCGCCATTTCCGTTCCAATTTCCTGGAAGCTTGCTTCAAAGCTCGGGTATTTTCTGTATACCAGGGAGCTAGTTTCTTATGACAAATGTTTTTCGTTTTTAGGGGTGCAACTGCATCTAGGGTATTGCGCAAGGTTAAATTGAGTTCCTCAGTTAAGTGGTTAACTGATTTTTGTCCTCTGACGTCCTTGGGTAGGCAGAAGGAGTCTGGAAGGGCATCAATGAATTTTTGTGTTGTCTGAGAATTTATAGCACGACTTTTGATGCTCCTTGGTTGGGGTCTGAGCAGATTATTTGTTGCGATTGCAAACGTAATAAAATGGTGGTCCGATAGTCCAGGATTTTGTGGAAAAACATTAAGATCTACAACATTTATTCCATGGGACAAAACTAGGTCCAGAGTATGACTGTGGCAGTGAGTAGGTCCAGAGACATGTTGGACAAAACCCACTGAGTCGATAATGGCTCCGAAAGACTTTTGGAGTGGGTCTGTGGACTTCTCCATGTGAATATTAAAATCACCAAAAATTAGAATATGATCTGCTATGACTACAAGGTCTGATAGGAATTCAGGAAACTCAGAGAGGAACGCTGTATATGGCCCAGGAGGCCTGTAAACAGTAGCTATAAAAAGTGATTGAGTAGGCTGCATAGATTTCATGACTAGAAGCTCGAAAGATGAAAAACGTCATTTTTTTTTTGTAAATTGAAATTTGCTATCGTAAATGTTAGCAACACCTCCGCCTTTGCGGGATGCACGGGAATATGGTCACTAGTGTAACCAGGAGGTGAGGCCTCATTTAACACAGCAAATTCATCAGGCTTAAGCCATGTTTCAGTCAGGCCAATCACATCAAGATTATGATCAGTGATTAGTTCATTGACTATGACTGCCTTTGAAGTGAGGGATCTAACATTAAGTAACCCTATTTTGAGATGTGAGGTATCACGATCTCTTTCAATAATGGCAGGAATGGAGGAGGTCTTTATCCTAATAAGATTGCTAGGGTGAACACCACCATGTTTAGTTTTGCCCAACCTAGGTCGAGGCACAGACACAGTCTCAATGGGTATGGCTGAGCTGACTACACTGACTATGCTATTGGCAGACTCCACTAAGCTGGCAGGTTGGCTAACAGCCTGCTGCCTGGCCTGCACCCTATTTCACTGTGGGGCTAGAGGAGTTAGAGCCCTATCTATGTTGGTAGATAAGAGGAGAGCACCCCTCCAGTTAGGATGGAGTCCGTCACTCCTCAGCAGGTCAGGCTTGATCCTGTTTGTGGGTGAGTCCCAGAAAGAGGGCCAATTATCCACAAATGTTATCTTTGGGAGGGGCAGAAAACAGTTTTCAACAGCGATGAGTGCTGAGACTCTGCTGTAGAGCTGTCACTTCCTAACTGGGAGGGCCAGAGACAATTACTCGATGCCGACATCTTTCTAGCTGATTTACACGCTGAAGCTATGTTGCACTTGGTGACCTCTGACTGTTTCATCCTAACATCGTTGGTGCCGCGTGGATCAATATCTCTATACTCTCTACCTCGCCAGTTTTAGCTTTAGCCAGCACCATCTTTAGATTAGCCTTAACGTCGGTAGCCCTGCCCCTGGTAAACAGTGTATGATCGCTGGGTGATTCGTTTTAAGTCTAATACTGCGGGTAATGGAGTCGCCAATGACTAGGGTTTTCAATTTGTCAGAGCTAATGGTGGGAGCCTTCGGAGTCTCAGACCCCGTAACGGGAGGAGTAGAGACTAGAGAAGACTCAGACTCAGACTCCCACTCGCTACATAATGGGGAAAACCGGTTGAAGGTTTCTGTCGGCTGAATGAGCGACACCGGTTGAGCATTCCAACAGTATTTCCCTCCAGAAGCCATGAGAAAGTTGTCCGGCTGCGGGGACTGTGCGGGGGGATTTATACTAACATTACTATCTGTACTTACTGGTGGCACAGACGCTGTTTCTTCCTTTCCTACACTGATATTACCCTTGCCTAACGATTGCGTCTGAAGCTGGGCTTGTAGCACAGCTATTCTCGCCGTAAAGGCGAGAATTCTCCTGTATATTATGAGTACAGCGAGTACAGCGACTGCAATTAGAAGACATCATGTTAATGTTACTACTTAGCTTCGCTGTTGAAGATGTTGATGAACCATGTCCAGGTAAAGCGTCCGGAGTGAAAAAAGTTGAATAAGGGAAAAAAGTTGCGATGGAAAAAGGAAAATAACGTAAAGTTGGCAGCTAAAACGCACAGGAAAATGACTCTTCTGTCTCGGGATAAACGTCCGGGGTGAAAAAAGTTTAACGAAAAAGATGAGTGAGGACAAAACTAAAAAGTTGGTAAATTTGTTGAACACAGAGATTGATTAAACGTTTATTAAAAAGTAAAACGTGAATAGTTTGTTAGGTAGCCAAGTAGCAACAAACAGCAGAGCAGCACGGAGACAATGCGAAGCGAGACGGAAGTCACGTGGCGAGTCAACAGCTG